>NC_050516.1:3432080-3436480 GCF_002922805.2 Oryzias melastigma | reverse complement strand
CTCTACAAACAAGCAGCAGGCTACAGGTCATAATAAATGTATGAACAACACATGGGGATAAGTTAGAGTGAAGTAGGTGAAATGCAGGGACATTGTATAGATTTTTTTTTTCTTGTTTTTAACCCTAACCAAAATCCTGTGCCCTTCTCAAGGAGCCTATTAGGGCTGTACAAGTGCTAGGTGTGCACTCCTTGCACACAGCCTGACTCTCAAGCTACGTTCATATTGTCCTCGGCAAGCGCCCACTTCCCCTGAAAAGTCAGTGTAAATTACTTGTAAGCCTACATTTCAGGCATTGAAAACTCTTGCATCCACGTGGAGATACTCAAGTTTCTACGACCATTTCTACGACCATTTCTATGACCATTAGTACGACTGTTTCTATGACTGTTTCTACAACCGTTTTTTGGTGTGGCCCCTTTAAAAGTCAAACCAGGTTGAACTCTGGCTTTAGTAGGGATGTATTGATGGTGTCTCTTTTCATTCACAGTGCCAATCGTTTGAAAATTGATCATGTAGGAGAAATTAATAATTGTGGTTTGTGCCTGGACAGAATTCTATAGAGCTGTGAAAGAAAAATCGTGCAGCAAGATTTGCACTGGTTCAACTTTTTGCACCCAGCTTCTTCTGATTATACTCTTCCAACACATCTTTGTAAACAATAGAATAAGAAAAATCCACTCCCTGCTCATCGATTTTTTAACGCCATGCTATACTTCAAGAATCCACATTTTGCATGTTCTTGAACGCAGCTCACATGCCTGATGTGTCCGTACCTTTGGACGTGAAAAAAATTAAACAATCAGAGTGTAGTTTCTGTTGGCATCCAAAGGACCACCTGCGTATCACTTACACACCCTGTGCATGCAGCATTTGGGCGTGGTCAGAAAGGAACCAGTACTCGCAGCTTACCAATTACTGGAGTGTGGTGTAAGGATACAGTACGAAAGCATCATCTGTACGTCATAAATGGATGCAACTTACATTATCCTCACTAATGCTTCACAATACATTTACCACATGTACAAAGATGGTAAATTTTTTTTTCATGACGCCCCTTAAGGTGCCTGCAAGAACATTAGGGGAACAGCAAGACAAACCCTCACTCCACTAAAAATGCGACCACTGATGGGACCAAGGCTTCAGGAAGTAATGAATGAAACACACAAAAACTAAAAAGTACCTGATGTTAATGGTTACAATGGTTCCTTTTCTTGTAAAGATGTCAAACATGTGTTTTCCAGATGGTGTTCAAAGAAGCAGGTGATTGATCTGTTGGCTGAAGATTACACCACAGATGAACTGAACACTGAGCCAGAGGTCACGGTGGAGGACTGGTAAGATTCAGGCAGATGATTTGTGCTCGGCAGAAAAATACTGTTGACTAAAGTGAAGTGGTCCTGCAGGTACTGCAGCAGAACGGACTGCGGCTGTGAGTACCGGTTGGCCGTGAACTTGCTTAATGACAACCATGAGGTCATAGAGTACTTCAAACCGGAGCTGGTGCTTTTGGACCCTGAGAATGATGACTGCTCCTGGAAGCAGGTATCTTAAGAGAGCAATCTACTGATGAATGAAAAAAATAAGTACAATGAAAAAAATTATAGAGAACTCAGTCTTTTCTTTCTGATCTCAAAATCCAGATGAGTTATACGTTTTCTGGATATGGTCCTGGCTTGCGCTTCATCTCCTTTGAACATGGAGGTAAAGACACCAAGTACTGGCATGGTTGGTTTGGAGTTCGGGTGACTGGGAGCTCTGTTACCATCAACCTGTGAACTGGTTTAATCCGGAAATAGAGAAAGAAAGAACATCATGTGAGCTTTATCTTGGAAGTGGGAAAAGAAGCATATTTGCTTTAAAATTTGATTAAATACTCTTGACTTCCTGCTGCTTTGTTCAGACCTGCAAAACTCAACCACAGAATCTCAAACTGGAAGCTGCAGTTGATGATTGGTTAATGCCTCCATATGTTATTCATCCTCCATGAGAACTGTGATGACAACAGAAAAGCTGTTTAACATTTAATATGGAAGTACATTTGACAATAAAGAACTAAATAAATACAGAACTCATGTGGTTTGTTTATTTATGGAAAAAAAACAATAACTGTTATCACAAGTTAACTATTGATGAAACTCAAAGTAGTAAGATTTTTATCTCTTTCATGAATGAAAAAATGCTCAACTGTTTCTGCGTCATTGCTGCCAAAGGTGCATGTATTTGTGTCAATATTGAATTTATTGCAGAGACAATCATTTATATTATTTAAGATTCTGAAATCTTTTGGTTTTGGTGGAATTGGAAAATAAATATATTTTTTCAAAAAGTTTGGATTGTAATTTCTGAAAAAAATGTTCTTTCTAGTTGAAAACAGAGAGCATGTTTGGCAAAAAGTTGTTCTTAAAGATGTAAACATGCTTTTTCCTTAAACTGACAGCCATCAATTAATAAGGATTCCCTAATAATGAAGGAGGGATTACCTAAAGTGGATTTGGACAACTGAATCATTGTTGATTTTAGTGACTTTCATAATCTTAATAATTTTATTGTTTGGACATGATATAGGATATCTGTCTGTGAATTAATTGTTTATGAAAATTAGAATTAATTAACTAATTGGTAACTTAGATACTTTAAATTCACTGGAAAGATAAAAAATGTCAATGCCACCAAACTTGTCAAAAATTAATTTTAGGGAGAGAAAACCAAATACTGTTGGAATTCTTTATATTAAATTGCAACCATTTCAACTTGATAGAAGCATTCAAGGATTCAAAGTCAATTATATTTAAACCTCCTTCCTCTAATGGCTTCATTGTATTACTCTTCCTAATATAATGCTTGTTTTTCCAGAAGTAAGTCAAATTATCCATCCATCCATCTTCTTCCGCTCATCCGGGACCGGCTCGGGGGGGCAGCAGTCCAAGCAAAGATTCCCAGACTTCCCTCTCCCCGGCCACTTCCTCCAGCTCCTCTGGGGGGACCCCGAGGCGTTCCCAGGCCAGCCGAGAAACATAGTCTCTCCAGCGTGTCCTGGGTCTTCCGCGGGGCCTCCGCCCAGTGGGGCTTACCCGGAACACCTCTCCAGGGAGGCGTCCAGGAGGCATCCGGACCAGATGCCCGAGCCACCTCAAATGGCTCCTCTCGATGCAGAGGAGAAGCATCGAGCTTCTCACCCTATCTCTAAGGGAGCGCCCAGCCACCCTCCGGAGGAAACTCATTTCAGCCGCTTGTAGTCGGGATCTCGTTTTTTCGGTCATGACCCAGACCTCATGACAATAGGCGAGTACTGGAATGAAGATCGACCGGTAAATCAAGAGCTTTGCTTTCTGGCTCAGCTCTCTTTTCACCACCACGGACCGGTGCACCGACCGTAAGATGGTGGACGCCGCTCCAATCCGCCTGTCGATCTCACGCTCCGATCTTCCCTCACTCGTGAACAAGACCCCAAGATATTTAAACTCCTCCACCTGAGGCAGGAGCACTCCACCCACCGAGAGAGGACAAACTACCTTTCTCCGGTCGAGAACCATGGCCTCAAACTTAGCGGTGCTGACCCTCATCCCAGTCGCTTCACACTCGGCTGCAAACCGCTCCAATACATGCTGGAGGTCCTGGCTCGATGAAGCCAACAGAACAACATCATCTGCAAAGAGCAGAGATGAAATCCTGTGGTCCCCAAACCAGATCCCCTCCGGCCCCTGGTTGCGCCTAGAAATTCTGTCCATAAAAACTATGAACAGAACCGGTGATAAAGGGCAGCCCTGCCGGAGTCCAACATGCAGCGGGAACAGGTCTGACTCCGGTCGCACAGAGACCGGACAGCCCTGAGTAAGGCTCCCCGGACCCCATATTCCCAGAGCACCCTCCACATGACACCACGGGGAACGCGGTCAAATGCCTTCTCCAAATCCACAAAACACATGTGGACTGGATGAGCAAACTCCCACGAACCCTCCAGCACCCTGGAGAGGGTGTAGAGCTGGTCCACTGTTCCACGACCAGGACGGAAACCGCACTGTTGTTCTTGAATCTGAGGTTCGACTATCGGACGGACTCTCCTCTCCAGTACCCTGGCATAGACTTTCCCAGGGAGGCTGAGGAGTGTGATTCCCCGGTAGTTGGAACACACCCTCCGGTCCCCCTTCTTGAAAAGGGGAACCACCACCCCGGTCTGCCAGTCTAGTGGTATGGTTCCTGTCTGCCACGCAATGCTGCAGAGACGTGTCATCCAAGACACTCCTACAACATCCAGAGACTTAAGGTACTCAGGGCGAACCTCATCCACCCCCGGAGCCTTGCCACCAAGAAGCTCTTTGACTACCTCGGTGACCTCAGCCCAGGTGATGGACAGTTCCACCCCAATGTCCTCAGCCTCTGCTTCCTCAACGGAAGGC
>NC_050516.1:3428952-3432013 GCF_002922805.2 Oryzias melastigma | reverse complement strand
AGAGACTTAAGGTACTCAGGGCGAACCTCATCCAACCCCGGAGCCTTGCCACCAAGAAGCTCTTAGACTACCTCGATGACCTCAGCCCGGGTGAAGGACAGTTTCACCCCAATGTCCTCAGCCTCTGCTTCCTCAACGGAAGGCGTGTCATCAGGGTTAAGGAGATCCTCAAAGTATTCCTTCCACCGCCCGACAATGTCCCCAGTTGAGGTCAGCAGATCTCCACCTGCACCGAAAATGGTAACTGTAGAAAACTGCTTTCCCCTCCTGAGTCGCCGGATGGTTTGCCAGAATCTCTTTGAGGCCAACCGATAATCCTTCTCCATTGCCTCACCAAACTCCTCCCAAGACCGAGTTTTTGCCTTCAAAACAGCCCGGGCTGCAGCTCGCTTAGACTGCCGGTACCTGTCAGCTGCCTCTGGAGTCCCACAAGCCAGCCAGGCCTGATAGGACTCCTTCTTCAGCTTGACGGCATCCCTTACTTCCGGTGTCCACCACCGGGTTTGGGGGGTGCCACCACGACAGGCACCAGAGACCTTGCGGCCGCAGCTCCGGGAGGCAGCAGAGACAATACAGGTGGAGAACATGGTCCACTCTGACTCAATGTCACCAACCTCCCTTGGTACCTGCTTGAAGTTTTCCCGGATGTGGGAGTTAAAGACCTCCCTGACGGAAGACTCAGCCAGACGTTCCCAGCAGACCCCTTACAGTACGTTTAGGTCTGCCAAATCTTTCCGGCCTCCTCCCCCGCCAGCGAATCCAACTCACCACCAGGTAGTGATCAGTGGACAGCTCTGCCCCTCTCTTTACCCGAGTGTCCAAAACACACGGCCGGAGATCGCCTGAAACAACTACAAAGTTAATCATCGATCTCCTGCCTAGGGTGTCCTGATGCCAGGTGTACTGATGGACACCTTTGTGTTCGAACATGGTGTTTGTTATGGAAAAACTATGACGTGCACAGAAGTCAAACAACAAAACACCGGTCGCGTTCAGGTCAGGGAAGCCATTCCTACCAATCACGCCCCTCCAGGTGCCACTGTCATTACCCACATGGGCATTGAAGTCCCCCAGGAGGATGACGGAGTCCCCTGTTGGGGCACTTTCCAGTACCCCTCCAAGAGACACCAAGAAGGCCGGGTACTCCGAACTGCTGTTTGGCCCGTAAGCCAAAACCACAGTCAGAGACCTGTCCCCCACGCGAAGGGACGCGACCCTCTCGTCCACTGGTGTGAACTCCAACACTTGACGGCTGAGCTGGGGGCTCACGAGTAAGCCCACCCCAGCCCGCCACCTCTTACCATGGGCAACTCCAGAGTGGTAGAGAGTCCAGCCTCTCTCGAGGGACTGAGTTTCAGAGCCCAGGCTGTGTGTGGAGGTGAGCCCAACTATGTCTAGCCGGTATCTCTCAGCCTCTCGCACAAGCTCAGGCTCCTTTCCTCCCAGAGAGGTGACATTCCATGTTCCAAGAGCCAAATTCCATGCCCGGGGTTTGGGCCGCCGAGGCACTCGTCTCCGACTGCCGCCCAAACCACATTGCACCGGCCCCTTCCGAGCTCCCCTGCAGGTGGTGGGCCCACTGGGGAGTGATCCCACGTCGCTCCTTCGGGTTGGACCCGACCGGGGCCCGTGGGAGGAGCCCCGGCCACCAGGCGCTCGCCTCCGAGCCCCAACCCCGGACCTGACTCCAGGGTGGGGCCCCGGTGATGCCAATCCGGGCGACGTAGCGGGATCTCTGGTCTTGACACTCATAAAGGGGGTTGCGAAGCGCTCTTTGTCTGGCTCGTCACCCAGGATCTGTCTGCCATGGGAGACCCTACTAGGGGCAGAAGCCCCCGACAGCATAGCTCCTGAGATCACACAAGCACTCAGACCGCTCCACCACGTTAAGGTGGCGGTTCAAGGAGGGGTAAGTCAAATTAATTTCATTTATTTGTTTGATGAATCTATTGGTCATATTCAAATAGTGAGAAGGATAGATCAATCGAGAGATGCCTTCTGACTTAGTAAACAGTATAAGTCCAAAAATGGGGAAGGTGATGCACTTTGCAAATACTTGTCGGGATAGTTCACTCACCACATTTTAATAAGTTGCTGTTTCATCGTTGCGTCATGTTTGTCCGCTAATGACCGGCTATGGTGGCCATGGTGGTATTTTTCCGTTAGTAGCCCGTTTTTTATATTATCTCATAAAGCAATGAAAGTGTCTTCAGACAAAGTTAGAAGTGAACAAAGGACAAACTTCTAGTGAAATCTCCATTTGTAAAGTAAAAATAACATAAAATCAAAAAGAAAAACTAAATTCTGTGTTGAATGCAAATAATAAATACTTGTTTATTCTGTATTCCATTTAGTATATGTCTTCTTAACATTCGGAAAGGTAAGTTTCCCCATCTTTGAAATTCTATATAACTTTGTCATGGTAAAAATATATCAGTTTTAATAATGCATTAAAAATACTAATTTGTAAAAGCATGAACAATTAATATTTATTTTTATCATTTTTTGAAGTCAAGAAAAATTTCACTAACATCGGAAGACATTGTTAGAACCACGGAAAGCCTCAAAACCTCCCTGGGAAAAGATTACGGAACAATATTTTGGGGGAAAGTGTGCCTAAATCTTGGCATTTCGTCTTCTTCCAGCAACCGCCAAAGAGTCAAAAAAGCATACATCAAACATGCAAAGGTAACGACTTCACTCTTACTTAGACTTGTGCCTTGGAATTCTTAAATTATTTCAGGAAATATCTGAAACATGTAGGGAAGTGTGCTCTAAATAATTAACACTGACAAATATTACTGTAGAGTCGTGAGTGTTCATCATTACACAGTGAATCATTTAAATGTATTTGTTTTTATATCTGCTATAGTGAAGTTATATGATTTCTAATAAATTAATTTATTGAAAGAAAAAAAAAATGGCACACAGAATGTAACAGAAGACCAAAACACCCCATCAAAGCATATCCAGATTAATGATCAAATTCCTCCAACAATATTAGTTGAAGATGTTGGAAAGAATGGTTGGGGGTTCAGTTGGCCTGAGTCTGTTTTCTTCT
>NC_050516.1:3426882-3428875 GCF_002922805.2 Oryzias melastigma | reverse complement strand
GGTTGCACGTGGATCCGCACGCCTCAGCCTCGTCTGTCCGCCACATTACACTTAGGTTAAACAGCAGAATGTATTTAAATGTTTTATGGAATTCAATGCAAATAACACCTTTGAGTAAACTATCTTTAGCAGGGGTCTGCAACCTGCAGCTTCAAAGCCACATGTGGCTCTTTTACCTCTCCTTATTGGCTCTCTGGTAATATAGGAAAAAAATATCTAAAGAGTTACTATAGTAGCCTTAAATTAATTTAGATTAGTTAAGCTTATAAATATATGGCTGAGGTGCACCTATAGAAGATAAATTATGTCAAGACTTTTACATCCCTGCTGCCCTAAAGAGGCATTGTTTGCTTTATGCTTTAGATTTCAACTTTACTTCTTAAGTTTTTTTACCAAAACTTTGATAAAGTCTGATCTTTTGTGGGTTTGAAGCTCACATTATCTTAGGCTGCACAACAATGGTTAGTAGCTGCCCAGAGTCACACTGGTATGATTTTGTTTGGCACAGGGTGTATTTTATTCTTGTCAACAGCTGCGGAAGAATATATTTCTTCACTACCTGAAGAAAAAAAACATTTCATACACAAATTGCCACAGCAGTCTACTTTTTTTTTCATAGAAAAAAAATGACTGGAAGAATCTCAGAAAAAAAAGGCAAAAATGACGTTTCAAAACACTCAATTGGACAACAGTCTTAGCAAAAGGTGTAGGTTCTATCCATCCGTACTGCAGTTTTGCTTTTAAACAACATAGTGTAAAAACCATAGGTTCGCCCAGAAAAGGACCACTCTTTACCTGCTCTGGATACTGCTTGTTTGATGACTGTCCTGTTGAGAAGGATGTCAGAGTGGAGGACGAGCCGACGCTCAAAGCTGTGGTCATCTTCAAGGGGGACAAAGCACGTCACCACTCGGAAGAGCTTAGGAGACGGCCTCTGCGTGGTGATGAAAGAGAGGCCATAGCAGAAGTTCTGATCACCAAACTACCACGAAGTCTTCATTTGGAGAAAATTGCCAAGTTAGAGGAAAATGTCATGGAATCTGGATGCAGGGATCAGGTTCCTGCTACTGGTGTCATGAAAACTATCTCATGGGCCAGCAGAAAGAAAAGAAGACAACACCAGGATGAAATGACCAGCTTGCAAACATTGCTGAAAGAAGGACAAACTTGAGGTGATCGGGTAATACAGAAAATTATTTTGCACCCCAAAAGTTTGATGTTATGGTCTGAAGAAACTCTTAACCTTTTCTTCCTAAGATGCAAAGACAACATTGTATATTTGGATGCAACAGGTTCTATAGTCAGAAAAGCAAAAGGTCAAACATCACCTTACTACATGTATGAGGTTGTTGTAAGGCATCCAAACAAAGGCTCCCCGGTCCCTGTGGCCACATATCTAACCAGTGACCACACAACCTCATCCGTGTCATTCTTTCTTGGGTCACTGTCACTGATATGATTAAAAGACATGGGAGACAAGTCCAAAAAAAGACCAGTGATGCTGATCTGTGATGGGCCTACTGTCTTTCTGCAGTCACTGTCTCACAACTTCTGTGGCTTTAGTCTTCAGGAAAAGCTTTCAAGATATTTTACAGTGGTCACTGGACAGACAAAGAAGGAAGCTCTCAAGATGCCCATATTGCACCGCTGCCTCAGTCACATTATGAAAAATGCAAAAGATCTTTGCAGAAAGTAGTGAGTGTTTGGCGTTCATTATTTATGATTTTAGAATGCTACTGCTTTATGTCATCTCTGTGATACTAATCAAACTTTTTTTTTTTTGTAGTGCTCCTGAACACTATCATTTGGCCATGCATGTATTTGGCTACATGACACAAGCTGAAACACTGCTAGAACTCGATGGCATTGTTACCAGAGCTGCCATTGTCTTCTCAGGTTCGCACAGTGATAAAAATGTTGAGAAACATTTTGAGTCACTACGATGCTCATGAGCAGAGCCGGACAATGTGTAGTAGACATAACAACCATGGAT
>NC_050516.1:3424894-3426739 GCF_002922805.2 Oryzias melastigma | reverse complement strand
ATGTCTACTTCTGCCAGCCTTAATCCCGACATTGTTGAAATATTTCCTACCCCAAGTTGCTCTATGGAGTGGGATACTCTTGGTTTAGCCTTTTTCAATTTATATAATGTCCAGATATGCCTTTTAATTACCTTTCAGTACCTAAAATAATTTGGATATGTTTAATCGTCTATTTGGTGACCTGGGACGACATCGGGAAGGACCAATATATGAGCAACTATCCCAAAAGTACAGAAGAGCTGCAAGTAAATCTACTCAGGTATAAAATGCCTTTATATATATATATATATATATACGTATATTAGGGGTGTAACGGATCACGGATAATCTGTGGTTCGTACAGATCAGAAGCCACATGTGTACTGCGGACCACTCCAACCCCCACTCCCCGCGTGCTGGCATAATTTAAATCAATTGTCCGTTCACATCAATGGAATTCGCTCAAAAATTATGTAAATCCTCTTTGTGTTAACAAGCACTAAAGTAGCTGCTTGACGGTTATCTTAAAGTCTTTTCACCTGAGGCTCTCGCTGTGTGTGGGTGGAGCTTCCGTCCAAAAGTTTTCTCTGCTTCCATAATAAAGGACGCGGATCAACACTGCTTCTCCGCAGGCAGAGGGGAGGGACGGGGCTCCTCACCCAGGCGGCAGAGCGGCCGCAAGTAAAAAGGTCCAAGCTGTGTCTGTATTTTTCTAAAGTAGATGCAGACAGCGCACGCGGTTTCTAATGTAACACACATATGGATTTGTGATGGCGGTAACAGCAGTAACCTGTCCAAACACTGCGCTAACATACATTACATTCTAGCGGAGAGGTGTGCTGCGTCTGACCGTCCAAATGACTCGTCCAGCGGGGTTATTGATCCAACAGGTGTGCATACTAGCGGTACACACAAGGACCACATGAAAAAAGTGTAGATTATCAAAGAAAAGTGCAGGACATTTGAATGAAAGAAGGTGAAATGAATATGGACACAGGCACTTTAAAATCATGAGCAATAAATAATGATTAACAGGCTGAACATTAATATTATGCCTCAATAATAATAATAAATTATCTGTTATAAATAGGGCTGGGAATCACTGGGTACCTCACGATACGATACGATACGCGATACATGGCTCACGATATCGATAATATCGCGATACTNNNNGCTTTGTTTATTTTTTCCTTAAAATGTTATTTTAAAGACACATTCATACTATCTGTCAATTTTATTCTTATGTTGGAAAGGGCATTAAAGTATTATATATATATATACATATATATAAACAAAGTGTATACCACGGTCCGGTGAATACTCAGTTCTAATTGGCTGCTGGGTGGGGATTAAAAAATATTACACCACAGTAAAAATGCAAACCTATAAAATAACCCAAATCTTCTATATTACAGCACTGACTGTAATTATCTTGCGTCATCATCTGGACAAAAAAAAAAAAGCAGTAAGAGATGAACCTTCTCTTTCTGAACTGATGCTTTATTTAATCGTTTGTGATGATCAGCATATTTATCGCTTTCCTTTAGCAACGTAAAGGAGAACATAATGCTGTATATTTTCAGTATGTTTTTTAAATGAGTATTTCGTACTTAATGGTATAGTCTTCTGTCTCACCACAAGAGGGGGGTTCCCTTTATTGACCAGGTCAGAAGAGGCAGTTGAGTAAGTGAATCTGCTATAAAATAAAACACCAAGATGGAAGCTGACTGTGTTCTGTGTTTGTGGTGTAGCTGCTCACTAATGGCTTAACTTAAGACAAATCCACATTTGTACGGGTATATCTTTTAAATGTGCTTCTCTGTTTAACGCTTTGTCCCTACTTTCAAGGTCTGTGTCGGCTCAGCC
>NC_050516.1:3419658-3424794 GCF_002922805.2 Oryzias melastigma | reverse complement strand
GAAAACTGTTTCTTTTACTCTTGACTGAAGACTCAAGTTTTGGGACCTGAGCGCAATGGCTCTTTATTTAGTCTTTTTTTTTTAATTCCAATGACTTTATTGGGCTGCACGGTGGGGCAGTGGTTAGCGCTCATGCCTCACACTAAAAATGGTATGGTTCAAGTCCTGGCTGTGGGATCTCAACTGGGGGCCTTTCTGCATATCCTTGCTGTTCATGCGTGGGTTTTCTCTGGGGACTCCGTGGTCAAGTTGTGTCAAGTTCAATAAAACTGAAAATTTCTACGCATTAAGAGAAGTCCATTGTTGATTATATAGAAAGAGGCAGAAGTACCGCTGAAAGTAACCATGATATGAGGCAGCTCCTGCAGTTGATAGGAAACCTCACCTTACTGGGAGAATCTCTGAATGATCTCATGAAGCCACGGATGTCAACGTGCTTCTTTTAAAGAGCTGGTCAAAGTAATAAAAGAGAAGCGAATTTGAATTTGATGCGTGTCAAAACAGGCAGTAAACACAAATTTGCAGCACAGGTTATTTCATCTGTTTAGACCCCACATTTGTTTGGTTAAAGACCATAAACTTGGTGTAAAAAGATCTGGGCTGTTATGAAATGCATTAAGAATAAGAATTGGGAATGCACTCCCGACTCTGACATTCAATACTCAGCACACTGAAGGGCCTGTCAACAGATCATACTCAGTGTTGCATGTTGTGTTAGGTCTGTTCTGCTGGTTGTAACTGAGCACTGGTCCTCAGCTGTTTGTCTGTGTTCTACTGCTGTGAACACTGTTTCTTGGTTTTGATTAGGGGTGTGCCAAAATATCGATATTGCGATATATCGCGATATTTAGTCCTGCGATCGATTCTCGATGGGTTCTCACCAAGTATCAATATTATATTTACATTTTAAGAGGCTGCTGATGTTAAGCAGAAAGCAGCAGAGGAAGAATAATTATTCTGACATAAAATAACTGTCTGTTTCTCAATGTAAGTCAATGGGACTTTGGCCTTTTTGCAACCCAGTGGTACTTCCTATATGGAACACGGAAGTAGGGGGGCTTGCTCAGTCCAGTTATTTTATATACAGTCTATGCATGGAACACGGAAGGAGGGGGGCTTGCTCAGTCCAGTAATTCTCATATACAGTCAATGGTCTGCCCTCTGGTGCCAGTGTTTTGCTAAGGAACGTCCCCTGCCAGAATTTGTTTCCCTAGTCTCAGCTATTGTTTTGGCACGGGGAATGTATCTTGGCACAAACGCGGCCAGCATGTTAGCATGGGGGATCCTTCTTTAGCTGGGCAGTTTATTTCTGGGAGGTGGGCGTGCCCGCTCCAGCATCTAGACCTGTCCAGATGTACCCTTGCCTTTGCCCATCAGTAACCAGGCCAGGATCTAGCGGGTTAGCTGTTTTCCACCACTTCTGGGTCTGTTGCTGCATTGTTTACACTATTGGCTGTTGTAGCCTGACAACCACAAAATGAGGTTGGATCGCTCTATTTTGATCTATTTTATTAAATTTTCAACAGCTATGGCTATCAAGTTAATTTTCCCATCATGGCATTCATAACTTTCTCAAAATTTATTTTTTATTTTAGTTAAACAAATAAACTTGAACAGACGTGCAGTTGGATCAATGTTCCGGCACTCAATGTATCAGCCTGTGACCCCGTGACGTAGTTTTGACAGTTTGTGAACTGGAGAAATTCATATTCAAAACAAAGAAAAGTCGCATTCAAAAGAGACATGTTAAACGTAAAACGAAATGTATTCAGATCCTAGTATTTGGCTGAACAGCCTCTCCAGTTGTGGACTCTATTCTCCTCATCCTAGTTGGTTCCTAGCGTTACATGTGTCCTGTTTGGATGTCAGGCTAAATAATAAATGAGAAATATTATGAAGAAACCCAAAAAACTGACTGACATCTTAAAAAGTAAAAGAATTTTGCAACATAATCAAACATTAAAAATCAAGTAGAAAAAGGATTTACAAGCAGCAAATGACACGCCCATACTTGCATGTGTTGGACCAAGTTTCATTTTTGCACACTTAAAAGGAGCAGTCTGTGCTGAAACCTGTTATACACGGAGCAGTAAACTAGAAGACTGTCTTTGTACCAGAAACAGCAAAAGGTAAGTCTGTCTTTCTCATATTATCAATATTCCCACAAATCATTATTTTTACCATTTCATAACAATTTTCATTTAAAAATGATTGTTGGTCATAATTATGTATCATTCTATGTTTGACTGAATAGTACTGACGACTTTGCACACAAGTAAAGTAAAGATACATTTTTAGTATATTTTTCATTGAGGCCAGATGACTATATTCTTGCAAAAAAAACCCTTTAAATTGATGATTTTGACTCAGTGATGCTCCCTGGTTAAAGTATAGTTTGTCTTAGATTTGCAAACATTTGACATCAGGTAAAATTAGGATAAGTTCCATACAGATAAAGCATGAAATCTTCTTGCATCAATATTTGCAATAAAAAATCTACAGGAACCACCAATTTAATGATTATAATAAAAATACACAAGGAAACCTATGAAAAAATACATTAAAAACATCTGCATTCATCTTTAACCATATCTGTTAAAGATGTCTTAACAGACTTCTTCTTTCCTGTACAGATTGTTTCAAACTTGCGGACATCATGCCCAGAAACCTGCTGAAGAACCCCTGCGGTGAAGGTAGTAGAGTGGAATACTCTTTCTTTTACTCTTAAAATGAGATGGAGACTTTTGGATGTGAGACTAGTTTAAATGGATGGTAAGGACTCAAGAGTTGACTGTAGACTCAAGTTTTGGAACATGAGCACAGTGGTTCCTTATTTATTCTTTGTTTGTTTGTTTTAACTCAAATGACTTTATTGTCAACTCCAATAAAACTAGTAGTCTTTTATTTATTTATTTATTTATTTTTGTTTCATTGGTGAGGTTGCAGAAACACGAACTGATTGTTTCTGAGACTTCACAGCTAAAGATTTTCATTTTCATTCCATTTGTGGCTAAAGACTTAACATGGGCTAACAAAAACAAACTTGAAGGCATCTCTGTTAAAATCACATCAGGTCACGTAAGCAATGTAAGCAAAGATGAGCGGTGCTTCCTTTTACTGGCCCCTTTCTCCAGCCCCTCAGGAGGGATCCCAAGGTGTTCTCTGGCCACTTCTTAGCTGATCATTTATTCATACTAAACAATCGGCCCTGATTAGAATTTGTGTTAACAAGCAGTTGGACAGGTGTGTGTTAAAATGTGGCCAGTCAGTGTATTTTTGTAAGAAATCAAATGTTTTTAGTACAAATCTTTCTGCAGCTTTACAGCACTAAAACTTTTGGGGTGGTGATAAAGATCCAATAGTCTTAGTTATGTACATGGAGTACATAATGAAAACATCCATTTTGTCTTTGGCTTTTGAGATAGGACAGAATTCAAATTTGGTGTGATAATTAAGATGCTCCTCTGACCCAAAGCTTGATTGTCTTAGATGGCCTCAAATTCTGGGAGGTGACCAATGGAGGGAACGGATGGAGAGTGGAGGACATGCCAGGGGATGCCGGTCATGACTTCTGTAATAAGGAAGTGAAGAAGTATTTTGCAACTTCTTTTGAGTAAGTTCATGGATAACTTTTTTTCTTTTTTTTTTGTTAACTTAGTGAAGCCTTAACCGCTGTCATTCTAGTGCACTGCTCAAGGAGCATTGCACCAGAATGACATTGGAATTTGATTAACCTCTTATGAACATGGAGGTAAAGACAACAAGTACTGGGCAGGCTGGTTTGGAGTTCGGATAACTGGGAGATCCGTTACCATCAACCTGTGAACTGAGCAAAGAAGCAGTTCTCATATACAATCAATAAAAGCACTTCAAATGAATGGTTATAATTAGTGCTTTTCTTGTAAAGACGTCAAAAATGTGTTTCCAGATGGTGTTCAAAGGAGCAGCTGATTGATCTGTCAGCTGAAGATTACTCCTCAGAGCAACTGGACGCTCAGCCAGAGGTCACGGTGGAGGACTGGTAAGATTCAGGAAGACGATTTCTGCTGGGCAGAAAAATACTATTGACTAAAGTGAAGTGATCCTGCAGGTGCTGCAGCAGAACAGACTGTGGCTGTGAGTACCAGCTGACTGTGACGTTGTTAGATAAATACCTCAAGGTCATAGAGGACTTCAGACAAGACCAGGTGTTTTTGTACCCTGACGAGGATGACTGCTCCTGGAAGCAGGTATTTAAGAAGATTGCAGTCTACTAATGGATGCATTTTAAGTGACAATTTTCTGATTATGTAAAAAAAAAAAACAGTGAACTCAGTCTTTTCTCTCTGTTCTCAAAATCCAGATCAAACATACTTTTTCTGGATACGGTCCTGGCTTGCGCTTCATCTTCTTTGAACATAGAGGGAAAGACAACATGTACTGGAAGGGTTGGTATGGAGTTCGGGTGACTGGGAGCTCCGTTCCCATCAATCTGTAAACCCGGTTTAATCTGGACATAGAGAAAAGAAAGAACATCATGTGAGCTTTAGCTTGGAAGAAAAGAAGATTTGCCTTAAAGCTCAATTTAATAATCCTGCATGCTGCTTTGCTCAGACCTGCAAAACTCAACCACAGCTTCTCAAACTGAAAGCTGTGGAGGATGTGTTGAGATCTGACCTGTTGGTTAATGCCTCCACACTGTTATTCATCCTCCATGGGAACTGTAATGACAACAGAAAAGCTGTTTAACATTTAATATGGAAGAACATTTGACAATAAAGAGCAAATTAAATACAGAATTCTAGTGTGGCTTGTTTATTTATGTGAAAAAAGGCACTGGGAGAAGTAAATTTAAAAGGGAATAAAAAATTCAATGGGAATGGACTGCAACAATTTCTAAGTGGCTTTTCCTTTGGTCTTGAAGCGATATTTGACATTTACTCTGATCAACATCACATTTTTAAAATGTTCTTGTGGTATTTTTCTGATGACGGAGGACACATGTATAAAATAAAGCTCAGGGGTGGGGGTGGGGGGTTGAGGTCTAGATTTTTGTTGTACTGGTGTTGTTTTGTTCTCTTTTCCTCCTCTTTGTCCTCAGCAGTCTTAGACTGTTGGCTTTTCTTATTTTAGTTCTGAGTTGGACCTTTGTAGTCT
>NC_050516.1:3418144-3419622 GCF_002922805.2 Oryzias melastigma | reverse complement strand
AGCCCTTAGCAAGGAGCTGCTGACTCCGACGGTCCACATGGGGGGGTCAGCAGCAGTCTCCCTGACTGATTTTATGTTTGGCCAAGGTTCCAATCCCTTTGGTTTGTCTTATTTGTTTGAACCAACACACTAATTATTTCATTTTGTTCTTATTTTCAGGACACAGAGTTTTGTTCATTTATTAAACTGTGTTCTTTTCTTACTGGTGTCCAGTTTTTATGTTATGGTCCCCTTTTGTATTTGTCCCGTAGACTTGAGGCATGTGTGCCTTTTGGGGGCATAACAGTGTGGATTAAGAAGTGCTAGGTTTAAACAACCTGAAACATTTCTCTGCAACTACAAGAAAGACAAGAGAGAGATTAGTTCAAAACACATGCAAGGAGAAACGGACAGAGAACCTTCACAACTTCCCTTTCCGCTCTGAAGCTGATGAGATAGTGAAGTATGTATTATCAAAAAGACGTAGTTGCTTCTTATGTAGAAAATATGCTGGGATGAACACAAGTTCTCTGCTTTAGGCTCTCAGCAACAGGGAGGGGAAGAGTGGGCGGGATTGCTACATTTCAGCAGCCCCGCAAACAACTCAGAGTTGGATTTCTAATGAACTCCTGCCACTCTGGAGAAACCATGACTTAGAAAACGACAGGTTTTTTGTTTTGGCTAAAAATTGCATCATCATAAATAAGTAAAAGACCAGAATTGCCATGGCCTCTGTCAGTCTCCTCCCCCTCTCCTCTCCGCTTGGCTGCTGATTCTTCCCAGCTGCAACCACTTACCTCATCACCTCACCTGCCTTCTTAAGGAGCTCCAGGATCATCATTCCTTGCCAGTCTGTTGCCCCTGATGGAATCCATAACCACGAGTGGTCACCAGAATCAGCCTCAGCACAGATTCTTCTCCTGCGGTCACACCACGAGCCTCTGCCATTACCTCTGTTCCTCGAACCTCCACTTCCGACGGCTGTCCATTCCTGTGGAGAAACCCACCAGTGTCGCCACCAGCCTCTACCTCACGCCTGGGACCCACCTCAAGTCCTGCTCACGCTCTACCTCCAATACTCATCATTAAATCTTTTACCTGCCATGCTCGTCTCCTGCTGTGTTTCTTCTGTGTTCCAGCATCTGGGTCTGAAAGGTGATCCATAGCCATGACAAGAATGCTTTTCATCCAAAAATACATGCATTTACATATTTTTAACTTTGCTTTTTGGCTGCTTCAGGGCTGCATTAAAGAATATAGTGTTACGATCATGGGAAATAAGCAGGGTAGGAGGGGAAATGTGCAGATACTTTGCATCAAAGTTGTTACTTGACAAGTTCAAGTCTTCTGGAGAGTCATGGGCATGTCGCATCAGGAGGAGGCCCTGAAGCAGATCCAGGATGTGCTAAAGACATTTTATCCCGTGACTGCCCCAGCAACACTTTAAAAATTCTTCCTAAAACTTTTGCCTCCACACCTTGAAACCACAAGACTGGAAT
>NC_050516.1:3414196-3418032 GCF_002922805.2 Oryzias melastigma | reverse complement strand
CTTATATTATTAACACTTTGTCGACCTGGAATGACATGTTGTTGTTTTGAAATATTTTACAGTTTAAACTGTAGAAAATGTTTTGGATTGTGGAGTGATTCTGGTCTGGACGGCCTCAAAAATGAGATTTGCTGATCTCAATGGGATTTTACTGATTAATTAATGGATTAAATAATTAATGAAAAGATTTCCAACAAATCATTACAACGATTTTAGACTTTTCTAGATATTTAGCCAAAATATTTTCCTTTCACAGGATTTTCCTAAAGGTGATGTTTTTTTTAATCAACAAGACAAGAGGAAAAATGATACCCAAACTGTCTTTTTTTCCATTTCAGGAAAAGTTTCAACCCATTTTAGAAACATTTTGTCAGGAGTCTGTACTGTCTCCCCTTGGCCACCAACAGGTGTTATCTCCAGAGTATTGACTGCACTACATCTCCCAGCAGCCCCAGCCCACAGTTCCTGGATGCTGCTCAGCTGTCTCCAATCTGACAATCACCCACCTGCTTCTTAAGCACTGCACACAGCTTCACTCAGTGCGAAGGATTGTTTGTGCCACCCTGCCTGCATTATCAAGTGGGTCAGTCTGGACCCGCTTTGTCTCTGATTGCCTGCCGTGACCCGACCCTCACCTAGACTCTGACAGTCTTTTCTCTGATGCCTCCATGCTCGTAGATGACTTCTGCCTGTCTAACTTGAATTTAGCTTTGTGGGCTTTTAACTGTGCTTAGTTCCTGCCAGAACTAATAAACCTGCTGCAAATGGAACCAGCTGTCTGCCCGTTTGACACATTTCAATACATTATATTTACTCCAATACATTTTTGTATGCAAAACACATTTTCGTAAAACAAAAGAAAATAACTTTAATTAAAACACAGTTCCAAATGAAGAAAACACAAGTTTTAAAAAGGAAATGCAAATTTTAATCTTCATAAAACTTTTGTACAGTACAGGGAACATTGATATTGACAAATATACATTTCTATGTTGCAAAAGTTTCTAACTTTATATATATAAAACAAAATAAATGAAATGGATACATGCCAAGTAAACAGTTTTAGAACTTTAAACGAGGAGCCTTCAGTTAAGTTAAACTATGCAAACCAGTCAGACTTGAGTGTTTCCTTCATAGTCTGTGGCAAAAAATGAATTTATAATAATGCCTTTCAAAATCACAACGTTTTCTTTAAATAATAGTGCAGAAAATAAAGTCATATGCATATCTCTGAGCTAAACTTCAGCATCTCCATATGATGATGATATGATGAATTGATTTTTCAGTAGAAATATATCATGTGAAAAATGCTCATTTTAGATATTTTGGTTGAAACCAAACTCCTTTATTTAAATCTTTGTTCAAACCTCTGAAATATAAGAAATGTTAAAACAAAACAGAGCTGAAAACAAACAAAGCAGTGTTGAGGTCATTTTGCACCCAAAAGTATTTAATGGGAGGATCTATCAAAAAAAAAAAACCCGACATACTATTAGAGATCATTACAATAGTTAAAAAAAATCTGATAATTTCCTTCAGTGAAAAACAAAGTGAACATTTCTCATTCATCATCTTGAATTTGGGAAACGTAAACATCAAATGCTTCTCCATTAGGAAAAACTCTGCTGCCAGTTTGACTCACAATACTGAAAAAACACACAACAAAAGGTTTGTCACCAGAAACATGAAACTCCTCAGACCTCAAAGAGGACTTCAGCACCGTCATTGTCATAAAAAGCGAAGGTTTCTGCTGTTTTTACCGGGAGGCAGCAGCATCCTCATTCTCCCTGCGACTGCATCTGTTTGCAGAAAGCCTCAAACTGCTGCTGCTCCAGCTCCGTCATCACTTTGTTCAAAGCATAAATCTGAGAAAGAGAGAAGACACATTAGAGTCCCGACGTCACATCCACCACACAGTTGACTCTCACAGAACCGACACCCATCAATACCTCCGCTCTTTGTCGCTGTTTGAGCTCCTGCTGGGCAGACTTCTGCCGCGCTCGGTCTCCTCTGGTCGGGGTGGAGTTCAGTTTGGGTTTGTCTTTTCGGCAGGCAGGCTCCATATCTGGTTTCAGCAAGGAAAAAGATCTGACTGAGGTTTTCGGTCTCGCCACTAGAAGGGTGACTGTCTTTTGAGTTGCTTGGTGGTAAAGCTGCCATAAATCTCCATGGAAAACTGAACCGTTAGTTACATCATTAAACTGAATTGTGGGGAAAGTGAATCACTACTGAATACCAGTACATTTACATTAAAAGTTTATTATTTACTGTTTTATTCTTTTACACAAGAGCAATCTGAAAGTTTTTCCTATTCCTTATTAGCTGATAAAAACCAAACTGAAACAAAACATGACACAAAAATGAGGTTTAAACCAAATCCTGAAGAAAGTGTATTATTGCATCTCTAGTCACAACTGCCCGGGTGGTATGGGCAGTCTGCAGGTGCACAAAACATCACGATTGTAGTCCGAGCTCTATGGTGAACCCATAGAGCAAAAATGTTCATGCCCATTTTTTCTACAGGTATACTACACGCAACATATCATTGTGAACACGTGTAAAGGCAACAGCTGATGGAAGTAAACAGAAGCTGTTCTCAGCTGCTTTGCATATATATTTAAAACAATTCTTTTCTTAAAAAAAAAAATCTACGGTGAGGAGAAGCATCTCTTCTTCTTTCCCATAAAAACTTTTGCGTTCATTCAGGCATTTAGCATGTCGGTTAGCATTACAAATTTTAAGTTTTTAACGTTTAACGGCAAATAACCTTATATCAGCTCATTTATCGATGTTCTTTGTCATCTATTTACAAAACAGTAATTAAAATGTTCTAGTGTTGAAGTAACATTGCACTCACCGGTGATGTTTGAAAGGAGTAAAAAGCTGGAACTCGCTTCTATTATGCTTGGCGAGCGATGTTGCCACATATAAACACAGCCGTGTAGTCCTCAGGAGCAATCGTTAAACGTTCCGGTCACAATTTTTCCGGCCCGAAAAACAGACAGGTTTTGAATACTTTTGAAGATATTTATATTTATTTAAAAAAAAAAAAAACTTTTTCCCTCTTACATTACTTGAATTGAAGTTTTCATCTGGTTTAAATTCTCAAACTACTTTAAATTACAGACTGAAGAGCTACACGGAAAAAAATAGAAATGCACCTAAACGAAAACAATCAGGAACAAATAACTAAAACTGGAAAACAAAAAACTGGATTTGATAAAATAATAATAATACTAATAAAATAGTAATAATTATAATAAATGAAAAAGCTGGCCACTTTCTTTCTAATTTAGGGGGGCAGTTTTGCATTATCAATGAAGAAAAAAAAACAGTAACAAAAACACAATGGGTTACTAAAACAATACATATTGACAAAAGTGACTTATTAAATAAAACTTGCACATTGTTTTTCATCGTTTATTTTAAAAAGTCCTTGCTGCTATTTGTATTTAAAAAAAAAGTTATTTGAAGAAGTTTTTATTAAGATGTCCACAAGATTCTTCTTCCTGGTCAGCTGCTAAAGTCAGATATGCAAGGCTTTAGTCATATAAGTCTCTTGTGATTTATAAAAAAAAATGTTATGGGTAGTGAACTGTTTTTCAGGATTGATGACTGCCGTTACATTTATTCACCTCTGCGTTTCACGTTGATTAATTTCTACACATTAAAATGCTTTTTTAATAGATACTTTAAACATTGCATGGAAAAAAATATATAGTAAATATGTGTGATTGAAAATAATGTCATTAAAAAAGGCTGACAATTTAAAAATAAGAAAAGAAAAAGAAACCAAAGTGGATGTTTCTTTCACTAAAACATGTTTACCAACTATA
>NC_050516.1:3384309-3414105 GCF_002922805.2 Oryzias melastigma | reverse complement strand
CTACAGATACAGACTGGTATGGATATGAAAAAAAGAATAAGAGATCAGAATAAATCTACTTCATATTTTAATCTAATTAGTTTGAAATAATACTGGGGGGTTATATTAATTTATTTTATTTATTCATTTATGTATTTGATGTAAGCTAAAAATAAAATATTATTAGCATCTTTGTTGTGAATTCTAAGGTTGACCACAAGGTGTCGCCCTTGACCTACATTTTAGCACCACATTGGGGTAATTCTATAGCAGTTCACATCATTCAGAAGTAACGTTATTCATGTTTTTTATGTTGTAGTAGAAAAAAAAAACAAGCAGTTTGACATTCTGCCTCAAAAGAAGAATAAAGGATTATAAATCTGCCTTTAAGTGTTTTCTCCTTTTTTCCCACAGTTAACAGATGAGCGCTTTGGCAGCCATGTGCACACATGCACAGACTATGCAGCCCCCCCCCCCTAAGGGCAGCTCTTCACTGCATACATCAGCCCAGTGATGAGTGAGCCTGATGGTGGTCCACAACACATTTTTCACCTCAGAACCAAAAACAGACGCTCTGTGAGGACGCACTGACTAAACACTCTAACATATGAGGTTAGGAAATCATCTCCCTCCAAAGTCCAGACGGTTCTGCCGATCTGCTGTGTTTTTGTGAACCTGAATGTTTGCAAGCATGCCCTCTGGCAGGGCTGCCCGCACAGATTTACGGCACGGCATACCAACGGTTTACCTGGATTTATTCACGGGAGAACGCTCTCCCCTGGAACAGTCTCCTGCCAAGAATAACTTCTTCTGAACATTGCAGACAACAGGCCGTCCTGCAGCTCCACATGCACCACAGGGTAAATGAAAAACACACACAAAGCTGGCAATCAGCTGCAGATCTCTTGTCAGCTAACACTTTGTTTGGGAGAGAATTTTACTCCTTAAAGCTGCATTTGATAACATTTCAGTCAAATTATGAACTCTTTTATTTTGCAAACTTTTAATAGTTTAAAGACCCACTTGAATGAAAATTGTATTTCGGTGTTTTTAACAACATTTTGTGGCGTTTTTCTGATGATGAAGAACATGAAGAAAATTAGGCTTAAAACTGCATTTCAGAGTTTGTCTTCATTCAGATCAATGTGACTAAAGAGCAGACAAAAATGCTGTTCGAAAAAGAGCTTATTAGTCAAGCTACAATTGGTGGGTCATCAGCTCCCTTCTGTGTTTCATTCTACTTGCAGACAAATAGATCCATGTCCGTCTTTGTTTTTTCCTCGTCTGAACTGGCATCTGGCTCCAAACTTGTACGCCTGGAAAGCTCCAATATTGCTCCCCATTACATCACTAATATTAGTTTGGAGGCGTGAGGGACTGTAAGATAGCAGGGTTGCTAAGTTATGGGCGATGTGAAGGGGGGCGGGAGACTTTGTGCAAACTCCCACAACTTAGAGCCAAATATCTAAAGAACTCCTGCCGCTCTGCAGAAAGGGTCGCTTTACCAAACCTTTCAGTTGCTATAGAAATCCATAGCTACCACCTGACACCTTCTTTTTTTTGCATCACTTACAAGAGTTAATTTATATTATTACAAAGGCTGTGAAAGTCAACACACGTGGTTAAACAAAAAGAATGAACGCGTTAATATTTAATAACGCAAATGAATCACACCTCACAGAGCAGCAGTCCTTCGCTTTGCCTCGGCGGTTCAGGCTGGCGTGTGATAAAACCCTTCGTCAGGTATTATCCCACTTATACCATGGTTATTTACAAAATAAGTAACTATTTAATTGGATTTTAATACTTTAATCTTGTTATCTTTTGAGTTTAGATCGCTTTTTAACAAAGAGTGGACTATTTGAGCCAAGGTCGGACTGAGCCTTGACTTTCCTCGAGTAATACTGCGAACATAAAAGTCTTTAGAGTTCTACTTCTCTTACTGTTGATGTGCTTTTGAACACAAATTACATTTTTGGGTTAACACTTGATAAAATAGAAAACAGTGTAAGATAATAAAAATGAAAGAAGCCTTTTTTTCTCTGGTCTGTTTTTGTTCCAAAGCAACATATTGTCATATAAAATGTACCTAAGAAAACATTGATCAATCGTGATTAATCAACACACAAAAGTTTGACTAATCTGAATATATTTTTAATCGATTGACAGCACTAATTAAAAATAAATGTTCTAAATGTGTTTTAAGTGATTTCATGTTGGGATTATTTGCAGATAAGTGGTTGCCAAATAATGAAACAAAAAATTTAGATTAATTGCGATTAATTTTTCCCCAAGTATGCAATTAATTAGTTACATTTTTAAATAGATTCCAAGATATAATTAATACAAAAAACCCCCCCAAAAAAACAAAAAAAAAAAAAACAGGGCACTAGGGCACTTAGCACCCCTACATGTGCATGTGCTTGACGCTATAGGATTTTAAATGCTTTAAGGTGAACTAGTGTTCATCCTTTTACAGTTTTTACTCCTTTTTATTTTCCCTTCTAATGTGCTATCTTTTTTTATTTAAGACATATTTAAAAGTAAAATTAGTTACAAAATTCTTTAAGCGATTTTTTTATTTTGTAACTAAAAAGCATCAGAATCAGATTAATATGTAAAAGTGAAACACAATATCCAAATGTCCGTCCGTCCGTCCAGCCATCCATCTATCCATCCATTCTCTTCTGCTCATCTGGAATCACCTGGTGGGGGGAGCAATATAATCAAAGATGTCCAGACTTCCCTCTTTCCGACCACTTCCTCCAGCACCTCTGGGGGAATCCCGAGGTGTTTCCAAGTCAGCTGACTGACGTAAGCCGAATCCAAATCCCCCCCAATTGTAGGGACATTTGAAGTGATAGGGTTATCCAAATACGTTTTTTTAAGGGCTAACCCTCGTGGTGGACAGAAGCAGAGCTGTGAGGGCAATCGCAGGGCGACCCAGAGGAGAAACGTATTTCTTCACTTGGGTGTGCTCTGACACACAGAGGCTCCCATTTAAATGTCAGCAATGACTTTTTGTTTTAGAAACCAATGTTTTGATGTATTTTCGAGCACTAGCAAGCAGCTCCCGCTAACACAGCAGACCGGCAACTATTGATGATGTCATCGAATAGAAGTGACATCCGTATTTGAAGACACTATTTTTCCATAACTTTTTGTTTGGAGGGCTAAATGTGGGGTAGTTTCTCTAGCATGGCCTGAGTCTTCCCCATGGAACTGGCAATCAGATGCATCAGTTGTTGTGAACTGTGATCATCTGGTTTAGTGACAACAAAGTGTTTAATTGATATCTTTGGAATCTTTAAGATTTATTTCTATTGATGCAAAATTTCCTAGAAAAGTCTTTAGTTTTTTACATATCGAATGGTACAAATATTACATGATTCCATCCCAGCTTAGCTGATCAACAGCGACAACACCATAGTTTCCCAGAAACTTTAAAACCACACGATTGCTGCATTCACCTTAATCACTTCTACACTTAATTTTGAAGATCGACAAGTTGTAGTGTGTCTGTTGTGAAGCTGAACTGGACGAGATGACAGACGTTTTTAGCTTTTAAATAGCAGCATGGGTCATCTGAGCTGCAGGCAGAGACTAACCGAGGAGACAGCAGAGTATGTTAGAGGCCTTGTTCCTCGGATTTAGCCTCTCCAGAGGTTGTCGCAGCTCTAACTGCTCTTTGACATCAACAACCCCTGTGCACACATCATACCACAACCTCCTAACCCCACGCTTGCCAAAAAACACACACTCAAGCCTCCATACAGCATTCAGACCCTTGTAGACGCGCACATTTCCACACACAAAGTCTTTCAGGACTAAAAATAACAAAACCACAGTGGCCGAACTGAAAATAACTATCGGTGCACGCAAACATTACGCTCACTGTACGGCGCACAAAGATTTGTGACGTGGGCGCGCACTACAAGACAGAAGCACGCCTTTCTCTTCTGGCTCAAACCTCAACAGAGCTGCAGCAGCCAAAGCAAACATCAGGCAGACAAAAATGATACAGACAGGATGTGACCTAACAAGCAGAGGTCAGTATGACGATGTCAAACACTCGCTCCGTCATTGTGATGACACACGTGGCTCCCGTCAGTTCGTGCTGGAGACTCTCCTCTCGAAGACAAAGAAGATTTTTAGATTTCAAGCCTTTCCTGCATTATTTTTACATCAGTTCAGCAGCTTCTCAGCCAAAGAGACAGCAACAGATTACACTGAAGGAGTTTGGTTTTGTTGCTCCTGTTGAGGAGACTTCAAGCCTTTCCTGCATTATTTTTACATCAGTTCAGCAGCTTCTCAGCCAAAGTGACAGCAACAGATTACACTGAAGGAGTTTGGTTTTGTTGCTCCTGTTGAGGAGACATGTGGACAACCATGCAACAAACTCCCTCCAGGAAGTAACCTCCAATGAAACCAGACAAAAGCTACGTTCAAGTGGCCACTTCTAATAAAAAGTCTTTATAAATCTACGTAAATGTGCATTTTAGGCTTCTGTGGAGAAGGTCTCTGGAGTCTCGCGGACATATTCCAGCAAGCAGACACGCTTCCAAGGCCATCTTTAAATTGACGTCATGAAATGGGTGGCACCCACAGAAAGTGAAAGGCGGAGCCTCAAAGATTGAGTTGTCTTCCTTTCATGTAGAAAAAAACTCAAGACAATAACTCGTATTTCATGAATAATTAGTTCTTTAATGTGCCAAAGGTAAATAAATATATTAGCTTTTTTATGGTTATAGTTTACTCTGAAAGGGTTTAGAATTGCATGATATAGAGCACATGTGTCAAAGTCAAAGCGCAGGGGTCGGATCCGGCCCGCCAGGTCATTTCATAATATTGTTCTTAACAGCCCGATGTTATCTTGCACTGGTAATATATTGAAGCAACACTATGATTACGGAGGCTGAGAGATCAATTATAATGATCTATGGCTTTCTTTTCATATTTATGTTTAAAAGTTACATTTTTAAAGTTTTAAAAAATTTGTCACAGTGAGTTCAATAAATGTTTATCTTGTTCGGCCCACGACCTAATGTGTGTTATGGATTTTGGCCCCAGTGTGCGAATAACACCCCTGATATAGACCATTTAAATGCAAATGTTTTCCTATCTTTAACTTTTTGTTATAACTCTAAACCTGTCACAAAAAAGGGAATTCTGTGCAACTGAGAGGCTTTGCTGTGCATTCAGTGGATGAACTTGTTCTGCATAATTGCTATCAGTCACCTCATGCGCACCTCTTGGTAAACAGAGTGGAGTTAGTGCGAGGCTGATCGAGGGGGACAGGGCGAACAGTGGGCCCTTTAAGTGCGCGCGGGGAGACAGCGGGGTCAGTGTGTTTGCCCTGGCCGGGTCTCTCCCATCTCTCCCATGTCTCACTTTCACTTTCTCGCTCGCTGTCCCAGGAGCTGCTTCTCATTAGGCCTGTTTGTTTTGGCCCAATGACAGTGGCACTTAGCTGCAGAACGCGTGCCCACGTGCGTGCGCGCAGACCCGCATGTGTCCAACGCGCTGTTTGTGTTTGTTTTGGCAGTGACCAGGTGCCACTTAACAGAGCCTCTAAACGCCAGAGAGCAGCCGAACACACCACAGTGTTTACTTTTGTCAACGCACACATGCACACGCAGCTATGTACATACATGACCGATTTCAAAAATGTGTGCAATAAATGTGTTTTTTTGTTTCTAAACAGACAAGGGCGACTGTAATCAGTGGCACAATATATCCAGTTGTAGGGCATTTAGAAGACCAGTTTTACTATTCATTTTCAGTGTGTTCTTCAGTGATCACACCGAAAAAAAGGTCAATTGGCAATCACAATCTCATTGTGCTGATTTATTATGGATTAAGCAATTTCAATGATTTTTTGTACTCAATATTCAGAGATTTTATGTTCGAATGTACACAAAAACAAGCTAATGACTCTGTGAACCATGTGACTCCTCACATGATGTTGCTATGGAAAATTCAGGTCAACAGATCAGCAAAATTATGTATATTTTTGGTAAAATTGCAGAAAAAAGTTATAAAAATACCATAAAATCAACCAAATAGATTAGAAATTAGATTTAGATTAGAAATAGTTTATTTCAAGCAATCACAAAGAAAAAAGTAAATGAATGTGCAATACAATCAACCATCAGAAGTTTACATCTATAAAGACATGTCAAACACAGAGATTGAGAGATTGCCTGAAAGGGAGTGGGAGGAAGTAAACTTATATAATCCCACCCCATCTTGAGCATACCATTTCCTTTATGTGTATTATCATTATCCGGTTCATAACTTCAGATCAGATATTTATATCTTTCCAACATAGATTGAGGTTATTTTTAATCCATAAGTAACAATACATTACATGACTATGTGAATAGATACAACACTATTTCAGACTTTGTCATTGCGTATGCAGACCTATTATCAAAATTCAGGCTAAATATACAGGTTATTTTTCATTAGAAAAAAAAAGAAAAAATAATATAAATCTAGTATCAAATATCAACAAAAAATATATATGTATGCAGATTATTTTCTATTGAAAGAGTCATTAATGTGAAGCAAGTATCCTAGGAATCTATGCTTTCCTTTTTTTTCTTTTTAATAGAAAAATCTTTAAAATAAATCAGGTCACAAATAAAAAAAAAATGTACAGATCATTTTCATTAGAAAAGTTATTAAAGAATTGTCAATTGTATAGTTGTTAACATCTAATCTAATTAAATTTGAAAAGGATTAGCAATCCAAGCTGTTGTTTCTAAGGAAACCATGCAAAAATGGATGACTACTTCACAAAATGCTGCAGTGTTAAAGTCTGTTTTAGTCATACAAATATGCATCTTCCTTAACAATAGTGTGTAAATAATGCATGGTATACTGTAAATAAACAAGGAATCAAGGATTTTTAAGTGACTTGCACTGGAGATGTTCTCTTTGGGGTAAGTCAAACTCTCACCCTATGGGGGCGACTGTGGTGCAGCAGTAGGGCGGTCGACTCCTGATCGGAAGATTGCGGGAATGATACCCACCTTGCCCGCCCATGTGTTGAAGTGTCCTTGGGCAAGACACTGAACCCCACCACCTTCCAGTGGAAGGTTGGCGCCAGTGTTCAACAGCGGATAAAAGTTAAAAGGATTACAGTAACAACACTTGTATAGCGCTTTTCTACCTTCCTTGAAGGTCTGAAGTGCTCTACAGTCACAGACCCATTCAACTTCTGTGTGTCAGAGCACTGGTTCCATACCTCCATACCATCCATTCTGACAGGGATTGCTGGGGCCACTTGTCCTTCTCTGTCCTGTCCCCAAGGAAAAGGGCATTATGGGTTGCTCCTCTTCATGTGTCCCGTCCCTGCGGAGAGGGATGCTGGAGCCACTCCTTCTTAGGTGTCTTGTCCCTGAACATGGTCGCTGGTCCTCATTTTAATTATGTTTCCTATCCCTGAGGAGGGTCACTGGGACAGCTCCCCTTCATGATTTGTGTCCCCAGGTAGACTGCTCTTCTTCCTGTTCTGTTACTGTGAAGTATGGAGAGACAATAGATCCACTCTTATTTGTGTGTGTGTAGTTCATGATTTGTGGGTAACTGCATTTGTGATTTTTGACAGGTTGCAATGTGTCAGGATTTGGATTTGAACATTGTTTGAATTTAAAATTCTTGATTTGTAACTCAATCAATACATGTTGTGCATAACTTTATGTACTTGCAATTGTGTATTCCCATGTATAAAAACTTAACAACTTAAAATTACAACAGATTGAAACTAACTACACCCGGATCTTAAAAAATATTCACAAATTGCTTGTTACATACACACAAATTGGGGTGAGTCTATTTTCTCGCCATAGTGATGGGTTTTCCTCTGATCCCCCTCATCTCTGTTTGACTGCAAAAGGGCTTTGCAGGGCTTCTGGCCCTCCAGCAAGACACCTTCCAGTTAATTGTCATTAAGATCCACTTGGATAAAAAATGTGTTTTTGGTGCTTCTAACATGTTCCTGTGGTATTGTATCATGATGGAGGACATATAATAAGAAATTCAGCTTAAAAATTACTGAGTGTAAACAGGTGGATGATGGGAAGTTGGGGTGGGCTTGCTCTACAGTCCCCCCCACAATTCAGAGGTATATTTCTAAAACATTACTGCTGCTCTGCAGAAGCAACCCTAGAAAACGATACAGCTTTTTTGATAAACAGCAACAATCATAATGAAAAAAAAACACTGAGAACGCTTTGAAAATAGATCAAAAGAGGGCCGGAGTGGGACTTTTATGTACCGTTTTGCCATTTTTTGCAAAATAAAATAAAATCTGTGTCGTTTTTTTCAGGACATAGTTTGTGCAGTCCAGCAAGAGTTGATCTTAAATTTGTTTCTGAGTTGTGGGTGGGACTGCTGATGCAAAAATAAGCATCAGCAGTCCTTCACTACCAGTCCTTGACACTTTGTCATTTTCACTAGAAACTTTTGTTTTTTAATATCCATGGAGCAATGCTCTCACTTGTAGCCTATTTTAAAATGTAGTGGAGACAGTGGATCTCACTGTCACTTGGTTAAAATTATGTCAATCTCCAATGTTAAAAAAAAAAAAGAAATTTAAAAAATATACTTTCTCTCAACCATGTTTTCACTTCTTTGGGTAGATTTAATGTTAAACATAATTGTACATGAAGGAGAGGGAGTAAAGTTAGTTGATTTATGCAGCAATAATATTTAAGTTTTACTAAAATGGTACATGTGGTTAGCGGAGGTTGTTGGTGGGATAAAAAGCAACCTCTGTCTTCCAAATCTGAAGATGGAGGACCAGTGACACAATATATCTGGTCAAAATGATGACAGTGTTGAAAACTGTTGTCATGAACCCAAAATGTAGGTTCAAAGTGTTGTTCTTGGTTTGGGTTGCAACGTGGTTTAGGTTTGTTTTGATAAAATTGTGTTTTTAACGTGTTCTTGCAGCCCTTTTCTCATCATGGAGGACATATGAGAGAAATGCAAGATTAAATCTGTGTTTGGAGTATTTCTTTATTCAAATTGTTGAGAATCAAGAGCAGAAGAAAAAAATCAGTTTGAACTCCTGCTGCTCTGCAGAAACTATGTTCTAGAGACATCTTTTTAAACAATTTTGGGGCTAAAAACGACATAATCATATTTCAAAGTCCACCAAGAACACTTTGAATATACTGTAGATCAAAAGATAATTGGAGTGGGACAATTGCAAAAGTAATTGTTTCTAAAACATGCACTGATACCAAGAAGCAGTTATCATTTTAATATACCCTTTATATAGCTTACACATTCCCACACTAAAGTCTGGTTTAAAGGAAAATTGCAGAGACACCTTAAAAGAAAGTTAAAACCTTTATTCTAAAATGATTTTTAAGGCATCAAATAAAAAAAAGTCCAAAAATACAAATAGTAAAAAAAATCTTCTATGTTATCCAATGATAATTTGATAATTTAATGCATAAATGAGTACAATACTGTTATTTCTATGGGTTACATAATTGACCAAAACCTTTACCCACAATTCCATCTGTTGTTGGATTTCTGAACAGACATTTGTTTAGCTGAGATGGAATCAATAATACCCGTTAAAAGACCTCCTTACAGTGACATTACGCCTGTCTACTGTTAGTCAAACCAGAGAAAAACATACACAGCACTGCTATTGCACACCGCAACGCACACACGCGCAAGCAAGCCACTGTACACAACGTGGACACACAGCGGGGAAACAAGTGCTGCATTCTCCTCTCTTACCAAGTGTAATTTGGACCCCGATCCTTCTAATTTTCTGTCTGGGACAGCCTGTGGACGGGCTGTGGGGAGCGGAGAGCCCTGTTGGGTTTAGGTTTCCCCATACACACCGGGAGCACCATAAACAATGCCATCATTCTTTGGATGAGGGGACATGTATGGCACATACGTGTGCACACGCGTCCCTGCCAATCCGGCTGCGCCTGCAGGAGTTATAAAACCATTGTGCACGAGTACAATGGTCTCTCTCTGTCTCTAACATGCAGATATCTGGACAGTGAACACACACTCCATTCAGGGAGTTCTGTGTTTTCCAGCAGGTTCCAGACGCACAGCAGCGCTGTGGTCACGTATGTTGCTCAGTGATTCTGGCCTATAACCATCAATTACTCTTTTCTTTGGGAAAGTAAAGTACATTTGAACTAATTGGCAGCAAAAAAAAATTGTCTGATAAAAAAAATATATATATTTTGAAAGTCGCAGTTATTTGAAAAATCAGTGGAAAGTAATGCTTAATCTACACATTCTCACCCCCGAATCGTCACATATGGACATATGGTTTGGGCCCCCTCCACATCACTTTGTGATGTTTTGGGTGTCCCCAACTTGTTGTTTTTGGACATTTTTTGAAATCATGGGTACCAGACGCAAAACCAGAACTGGGTTTGTGTTCTGGTCCGCATTCCCTATGCTTTTTTCCATCTGTGGCCTAGAACCAAGTGGCCCTCGGACTGGTACCAGTTCACAGCTTGGAGGTTGGGGACTCTGATTTAATGGGAACAGCCAGCAAGTTAAAAAATGACAAGTCGGGGACACCAAGTTTTTCATCACAATGGACAGGTGTCATCAGGAGACGGCTGTTGCAGTTTTACATACAACAAGGCGGCTGCAGAGGTTTTAAGAAAAAGTTCAAATTAAACAGCGGCTGGACGATTTTTAGAGATTGGTTATGGCATGGCCGTGCAGACGGTGGTAGTCTGGCCGCCCAAGTCAGTGTTCCCTGCTCGCTTGGATGATCGTGCACTGATTGCTCATTCTCGGCACACAAGAAAACATGTGCAGCCCACAAAGCAAAATGAACGGACTTACGTACATTATTAAACTATTTTTATAAAAAAACAAAGTTGCCAACTCAAATTCATTCGAGTTGTGGCGTTCATGGATGAACCAAACAGATCATTATCATGAACACATTAACTCGCAGTCGGCTAAGAGACGTTCTTTATTTCCTTTTTCCCTTCCTTCCTTCCCTGAGTTTCACATGTTCACATAAATGGTCAAACAAGCACATCCTTCTTAAATTTCTGATGCAAATATTGCAAAAAAGGAAAAAAGGACTGACTCAGAATAACAGTCCATGCAGGGAAGGGTGCAAAAGAAGGAGAGAGTGCATGTGCAGCGCCATGCGGGTAGGGGTGTGTGAGTGTGTGCTCACAGTGGTCCTCCATGCGTTCAGGGGGGTTGTGTGTATTCACAGACACATTTAGAGGAAAGTTCCTGCTACCTGTGGCTGCGTGACTCCAAATGTGCCAGGGCGATGACTGATAGATGTCAAAAATCATCTGGTCGGCATTTGAATTGAACTTTTTCTTAAAACTTCAACATGTAACGTGTAAAATACGACCGCCGCTGTCTGATTACAAGTGCCACCCTGGGGGCACTAGATGGCCATCTGCCGAATTTGCTGAAAAACTGGCATTTAGTTTGCCGCATGTTGGCCTTTTGGCAAGTGTGACCGTATAGCTTAAGCTGTCCTGGATCAAACGGGTGGCAGGATCGGAGCAAGTGTAATTGACTGATGGAAGGGTCTCCAAGGTCCCCAAAATCACCTGATGATCGTCTGATTTAAGATTGCAACCTTCCAGCCACCCCCCTGCCCCCATGCTGGCATCCCACTGCCAGCGTCCGAGTATTAGAAATCGTACGGTAGCAGTGTAGAGACTAGACGAAGGCTGTTGACGTGGGCCGGGGGCTCGGCAATGACTAGACATCAATCTGGTGATCTCGGCCACCATGGGTCCAAATGGGGCGACGGCATTGATGCTTCACAAAGCTCATCATAGAACCACAGTGGCTCCAAAACCTGCGTATTGGTGAATTGTGGTTGATGTTGAGAAGAATACAAAGACAGATCATTGTGCTTTCTAGGGAGACAAGTTGTCTAAAACATTGTAAATTGACAAGATTATAATGTGTGCTTTAAATCTGAGAAGCAAATGACCAGCGATGCAGAATGGTCTGCTTTTTATATACCCCTGGGCTACCGGGCGGCTGACGGTCGGTGGCACTTGATATGGAAGGCCGTCTGGACATTGTCCAATCAGGGCTGCTGCCACCACGCTGTGACCGCCCAGCTGTTCCCCAAGTTTCTTATGGCATCATCCCTGATGCCAGACGGCCACCGATGTGACATAATAAAATATTTGTTTTAGCTGTCTCTGTCAACGCTTTATTTTGTGAGATTTTGAATCCATCCACCTGGTTTTAAGCACATAGTGCTAATGTTTGTTTTATATTATATAGTTTATGTGTTTATGTCAGCAGATTTCTGATCATCCAAACTTACTTTAACTTTCCTGTAGACACAAGTGTTGTGGAGCGCACAATGTTCTTAGTGTCCTCTGAAAGCGGACCAGGTAGTTTTAGTGGTTTTAGCAGCCAGTTTTATGAAAAATCCTGTTTATTAAGACAGCTTTATTAATCTCAAACTCTGCTGAGTTTGAGAAACTGCTGAAGTTTGGAGTTTCTTGAAAAATCTTGTTCCCCCAAAGTCCCTAAATGATAAAGCAGCTACTTCTAATTAACAAAATTGTAAAGGTGCACTTTTGTTTTGTTCAACTCTGATAGTTAAGGCTGCATGTTGTGAATTATTGTGTTGTGAGGCGAGGTGTTGGACCCTCAGAGGACATCTGAGGACGCAGTAATGCCCAGTGACACGCAGCTGCAAAAACATGCACGCAGACACACAACAGTGTCTTGAAAATGAATGAGAGTAGTGTATCCAGATTGCACACACATGCACACAGCTCACCCAATAATCAGCTGCATCAGTTCTGTCTGTCAAGACAAGTCTCCAAGGGAGCCTCTGTCTGAGCTGTAGTAACAAACTCCTCGGTATCCCTGCTTAAGTTTGTTTGGAGTTGTCCGTAAATTGTGTGTAAAGTTGGGTGTGAGTGTCACACTTGTTTTGCTGGGCAGTCAGAGTACTGTATGGATGCATGTGTTGACTCAGTGAGTTTGGCGGCTCGGTCTCTGGGGGGCTGTGGGGCAGCCGACGCCAGCTCTCTGTTAAAGCTAAACACAGTTAATTAAGGAGGACGCTTGCAGGCCCCGCTGTATGTGTGAGTGTGTGTTTGTGTGTTAGAGACAGAGAATGTGAAAGTGTGAAATGAAGGTGTGGAATAAAATAGAAAGCACATAAGAGTTTTAAGTTGGCAAACAGGACAGCTGTGAATGGATCATTCAGGATCTTATGACTAAAAACGGGGAATTCAGTCGAAGTTGCTCATTTTGTTTGTATATTTAGATATTGAATTCGATTACTGCTGAAGAGTGGTGCCATAGGCTACTCGTCATTGTTGGCTCATAAAACTGTTGGATTGATTTAGATTGTAGGTCAACATTACCGTTACTTAACTTAATGTCAAGTGAAATCATGTAAAAGTAACAGTAATAAGCGTGATTGCAGAAATGTATGTCTAATTCAGGTGTTTGTGGGAGGGGCCAAGTCACTGGCTGCAGCATCAACTGATTGCTAAGAGAGGTTAAATAAATATAACTTCTCATGTAATGTAAATAATAAGCACGACCACAGAAATATATGGCTAGTTAAAGGAAAGTATAAAAGTGCAACATAAGTAGAGGTTATTGTGTTAATCGTGATTAATTGAATACAGAAAAAAGTTGTGCTATTTTAAAAAAAAAACGTGTTAATGTCTTTTTTAAACTGCAACATTACTTTATCTGCAGGTAATTTGCTTTAAAGGGACCATGATTTTCTTAACCCTTTCAGAGTGAACTATATCCATTTATATGGTCATACATTACATTTGGAACACTAAAAAACAAATTATTTATGAAATATTAGTTATTTTCATTAGCTTTTTCCTACCCAAATGTAAAATGACTCGATTCAGCTCCACCTGCATATGACATCATCCTAGAGCCTTCTGCAGCATGTCTGCGTTTTTCCCCACAAAAATAGTCCAAACTTTTTCAAAGATGGATACACATACCATATATCTGCCTTTAGTAGGCCCGGTCATTGCTACACTGGTTCACAACACAAATACACTTGACGTCTGCACGACTGTGCACACCGGGGTGGGTCTTAAAAGAGCCCCGCGTCTAAAGTTACAAACAACAGTTTGAGCTGGAATTTATCGAAGACAGGACATAAGATATACAGTATTGTTCATCTGAAATGAAAGTTTTTTGCTGATCACTGCTAGCTCCATTGGGTGTTGGTGTTAGACTGGGGGCGGTGTTGGCAGAGCAGACTCTTCCTGAAAGGGGCTGTCTCACTGTGACATCAGCACGTGAGAACCTGCTCGTTTTCATGAGTATGGGAGGGGCTGGTACTGAGAGCCCAGGTTTTTAGAAGATTACTTAGAAATGCGTGAAATTTTCAAAATACCGCGTTGGGATTCTTCATAGAGAAGCTTGAACAGTACACTACACTTAAAAGCTCAAAAAGTGTTTTTTTTTCATTGTATGGCCCCTTTAAAATGAAATCATTTTTTAGGGTTTTACTCCTTGGGCGTTAACCTCACCCTGAAGTGAACATCCGCAGGCTGCAGACTGACTTCTGGTTAGAGCAAGGTGAGGAGAAACGGTTAGTTTATGTTGTGTTACAGAGAGAAGCAGATGTTTAACCCCTCTGGCAGTCTATACCGAGTGGCAATGTCCGGCTCTCTGTATGGCGCCAGACATTGTCCTGTGGAAGGCGGGTCGCGGGAATGGACCACATGTGGCGGGTGTGGATCGCAGCCTTCTTGTAGAGAGCCTGGGGGGACCTGCAGGTCACAAATCTCGGCGAAACAGTTAAGAAATTCAATAAAGCGTGGGTTTACATGTTCTGTTTGTGATAAATCTGTGAAAATTTTCATGTAAAAGGCCACAACTTTTTCTCATTTCTCAACTTTCATCCGTGCAATATGCACAAATTGTACATGTAGTGGCAATGTGACACGGCCTTTACAGCAGAGCAGCAGCTTTAATTTCAGATTCTCTTATAGTTTTCTGAGCTCCCCACCTGGATTGTAAAATTCTATAACCTTTGGAAGATATACTTGGAGCAGCAACACTTTTCCAACCATTTTACAGTGGTCTTATTAATAGAAGTCAGCACGACAGATGTCCATCCTGAAGACAGGCCTGAAGGCTGTCAAAGAGGTTGCCAAGACTGGTTTGTTAAACTGTAGTTACCAAAGAAAAATGGAGTTCAAACAAATTCCTTGGCAAATGTCTGATGTAAGTAGTCCCGTCTTGCAGGAATATCGTACTTTCTGAAGGGAACGGTCCATTAAGCAGAGCAGGTGTTGCAGGTGTTGCAGATCTGCTCTGGGCTGCCTCACTTGCTGAGCCTCATTTTATCCGGGCGCTGTTAAGTGACTGTGTGATTCCAGTGTTTTAGAAGCAGCTCTGGCAGCTCCTCGTGATTATTGTGCCAGAAGGGTTTACTTAAGGATGGGAGCGTGACAGGTATCTGCCCCACAAAGAGCGGGACTTGGGTTACACGAGGACCACACTGACACACGGCCTGGCAGCGGCGTTTCAGCTCCACAGATGCATCCATAGACTGAATGCGTTCTAACAAAGAAGACTGCAGTGAGATCCACTATCTGTTGTGCTCAGTAAAGAACTGATCCAAGTGGAAATTTCAGCAAAATTTGTTCAGCTGCATCTGTGCAGGAACACTATTCAGACTTTGACTGAAAATTCCCAAAACAGTCACGCCAAAACCTGACTTTTTGAAGTTTGTTTGACTTTGTGCCACTGCCCTACGTTAAAATAAGTCCTATAGCTTCACATTTGCAGATATTTCTAACATTATTGTAAAACTATTCTTATTTTTTGAAAAAAAGTGAAAAATAGATTTGAATAGAATGAAAATTGTTTGAACAGAGTGGCAGAATAGCCAAAAAAAGCAGTATCAGTGGTACTTTCAAAACATTAAAGGGCCTATATCAGTTGTGTCAAACATACGGCCTGCGGGCCATATTCAGCCTGCTATATGGTTTAATCCAACCCAGTCATAAGGAGAAAAAAAATATAAGGAAGATAAAAACAAAAAAGCACGTTTCTAGCCCATACCTGTGGTGAGTTATGGTTCTTTAAAGAAATGACAGCAATACACAATTCTGCCACTAGGGGAAGCAAATAAAATGCAAGACTGGCATAACAAGAAATCAAGAACTAAAAATAATTAACAATGTAATAAGTGATTAGGCTACTAGGATACAAACAGACGAAAACAAAGCTACAGATAACAAGTTGAACACAGGTTATTTCGCTTTTATGTTACTGGTCCAGCCCACTTGAGATCAGACGGATTGAAAAAGAGTCTGACACCCCTGGTCTATATAATGCCATTGTTAAGCCTTTCAAAGTAAAATATAGCCACGTATTTAATAATATAATACCTTTTGTAAGCTAATGAACACATTTTTTTTTTTGTGATGAAATCTGAGTTATCTTTGTGAACTCTTTTCCAACCTGGGAGTAAGATGTCTTAATCTCTGAGGCTTCGCCTTTTGCTCCTTGTGGGTTTCATGGCGTCAACCTCAGCAGTGTGTTTGGATTTCATCCATGAAAAAAAAAACAACAACCGAACTTTTGCAAAGATGGATATTCATATATTTGTTACCTGGTTGTATTTGTTTTCCCCTTTTGGATCGTTCACATATTAAAGTTCAAATTTCAGTAATCCTGCACAGCTGGCTCCCCAAATTCCTTTGGACGATATTAAACAAGTCATGGATCATTTCTCTCTTTAGACAAAAGTTACAAGACCTTCATTGAATGCTACTTGTTTGATTATGAAGTTAACTATGATTCTAATCTTCTGATCATGATAACGCTAGCAATAGCTTTGGTAGTCAGACCCCGAGCTGCAGAAGAAACTGTCAAAATAATAAAAATAAAAAAATCATAGACCAATTAGTCAGTTCTATACATCCTTAACAGTGGACGATTTTAAGACCTCCATCCACCATTTTTAAACTGTTTATCTGAAACCAGAGATCCTCCCCAGCCACCCAGATACAACTTCTCCTCATTCCTTCCCAAAGACGTCCTCACCTCCACTGGAATGTGTCCACAACCAGATCAGATTCCCAAACCATCTCAACCAGCTTTGACAATAAGAAAAAAAAATCACTTTAGTTTCAGCCCCTCAAAGAGAACATTTGTTTTTGCTGTCTGCATTGGATATTTTTACAGAATACACTCACTGGTGAGTAAGGCCGGATTACACGATATGTTGGCGGCCCTGGACAACATTTCCAGAACCCAGCATCTGCTGCTGCAATGGTGACTTCTTTGTGTAAATGAGAGTTATTCCTCCAGGTAACAGATTCAGCTGTTTGGCAATCGTACACAGAGATGTTTACCACAGCAACATGTGAATTTTGCTACTTTGCAAGTGGTATTAGGGGTCTCCAAGAGTCCAGGTGGCCTTTTTTTAATCTCATTCTCCATTTTTTTCAAAGCATTTGAGATATATTGGATCTTACAAACACATAATGTTTGTCTTTTTAGCCATCTCCTTTGGGATGAAGCAGGCCCTGATAAATGGTTTCCCAGGGCACAGAAATGTCTTTATCTGGCCCTGATGGTGAGTGTTTGGATATCAACCCGACCAGTAAAACTGACGGCCCAGTTTCCTAACCCTGTGTGTGACCCAAAGCTTGGGTTCATAAACTTATCTTGAGATGATCCTGATTCATTTGCTTCTGTGGAGGGTCACCTGGGACTTTACATCCTGGCCGAAAATTCAAAGATGCAGACGATGATTTGTGTTAGCCTTGCTTCTCCAGTCGTCACAGAAATTTCCTTTTGGCCCAGCTTCAGCATGCATCAAAAGATCAGGTGCTGCCAGATATTAAGTATTTGTTTAAGGATTCACAAAACAGAAAACTGTTTTTTATTTGGGAGTCTACTGCCACTCTGTATGAGTTGTGTTCTTTATCTTGTCATGTTCTTTTTACAGTTTTTATTCTGTCAGTCATAACAGGTTTAGGTTACAAGTATCCGCATATAACTGTATTGATTCATGTTAATGGTCCTAAGTGTATTTAAGTCTATGGTTCTCAGTTCTTCAACGTCAGGTCATCTGTTTTGTCATCTGTTTTGTCATCTTTTCATTTTCTGGGTTGGTTTTTCTCACGTTAGTTAGTTAGTTAGTCAGGGCAGGTAGTTTGCCCTCTCTGGGTGGTGGAGTGCTCCTGCCTCAGGTGAAGGAGTTCAAATATCTGAGAGGGACCTGGCGACAGAGAAGATGGCGGCTGAAAATCGTTAGCCGGAAGGAAGTCCAAAACCGGAACATCATCATATCAATAATTGGACACAATTTTTCATTCATTTATTTCTTCTCATTTCGATAACTGTAATTCTCGTTTTACCCGTTTTAACGAACGTTCCCTAAACTGTCTTCAGCTTGTCCAAAACTCTCCGTCAAGACTTTTAACCGTAGCCAGTAGACGGAAACACATCACTCCTCTCTTGTGTACTTTACTTTAGTTGCTGATAAAATTCCAAATTGATCTAAAAATTTTACTTTAAAGTTTTAGAGCTTTGCATGATCAAACCCAGACCTACATCTCTGACTTTTTAACCCTTTTGGCCACGTCCTTAAGGTCTTCCAACCAACATCTCTAAAGCATTCCAAAATCCGGCTTTAAGACTAGAGGACATCTCTCTGTTCAAGCTGTCACTCCTCATCTATGAAACTCCCTTCCATCGTCACTGCATCAGATTTTAAATCTCAGGTCAAGACGTTGTTTTCAGAAGACCTTTTAGCTGATTTTAGTCCTTTTTTTTAATTATGATTTTAACTTTTGGTCAGTCAGATAATATTGGATAAATAATACATTTTGATGTTTGGTTTTATATTCTGTTGTTCACCTTTCAGCTTACCCCATCAGTGAAACAGTTTTCACTGCTTCACACTGGTGATTTGGCAGTTTTTTTATTTACGCCGGATTCCCTTCCTGACACAACCCTGTATTTGCAAGGCACAGGGAAACCCAGTAAGGAAACAGTGTATAGGGATTTGCCCAAGGAACCTCACTGAATAAAGCAGAGAGCCACTGAGCCATCCAGCCACTTTAGGTTTTAGATCACATGCTGTCTTTTTCTAAAGCACTTGGTGATTCTTTCTGTGAAAAAAAGCTAAAGAAATTCAGATTTTCTATCAATTAGTGATGATCTTGTGTTTTTGGCTTCTTTGTTTCACATCTCCAACATACTAATATGTTTTTTGACCTCAGAATCAGGAAAAGTAGGGTTCCCTCACATAGAGAAACTGATATTTGTTTTCAGAAGATTATGAGCTGAAAAAAAAAAATATTAGCAGATATAGCCGCTCTCATCTTGGTGTGGTGTAAATGCACCCTCAGGAAAAAAAACTGTAAAAAGTGTTTAAGGCCGATTCTTGGAAGTGTTCCAGAAACCCTTATCGGCTGTTTGCAAATAAGATTTTCTCATGACTGTTTGTTTCTGCGGGCCGTGGAAGAACAGAGTTGTCTGGGCCAGCGCCAGATACACAACTGAACATGAAAGCTGGAGAGGCCCATTAAGCAAACTGACAAACGGAGGAGGGATCGGGCTTCAGAAGCCGGTGTTCACAGGTCCTTCGTGCGAGCCAGTCATGCCACTCAGTGCGTTCGAACTTCATACCACCTTCCTCAAATTGGCACAAATCTGCACCCTTAGCCCCTACGTTCATGCTCCAGATGCTGACTGATAAGAGCTCTTAGATCTCCAAACACACTGCAGGGTGGCTGCTTGGCTCACAACAGGGGTAGTCAGTTTTTAAGTTTGTTACAAACCTCGACAGTTGTGGTCTTTGATCAACGTTGTAGTGCAATTTGAAGATGCACTCACATGAGGGTAAGAAGATTTGTCTGAATGCCAATAAAATACCACCAAGCATCCAAATCTGACATGCAACAGACTGATAGTTTGTCTCAACACTCTACAGAGAAACTTCCACTCTCTGGGACATCTTCTCTTTAATGTTTGTCGATTCCCTTTATTATATAAGAGGTTTTGTTAGGTTGCAGGGCTGAAATGAGTGTCAGCATAACACCAAAGAGGAAGGACAACAACTATGATCTTGGACTCCGTCACAAGCTGAATGTGACTGGAGCGTGCACAGATGCGCACGCCCAGATAGCAGCTCTTTTCAGTAAGTTCAGCTATTGTTGTTCTTTGGGGTTTCTGGTAAAGCCGGAAGTCTAAGGCCACATTCATCACATCTCATCAGCTTTTCTTTCCATGAATTGTTTTTATCTTTCAGCCAATGGTCAGGCAAAGACAATGGGGTTCGGAACTCTTTAGACTTCTGGCATGGGGTCAAAATAAAAAATAAAAAAAAGAGTGATTGTGACCTTGAGTTTGTGATCAACACCCCAGCTGTCTTCCTGTTAGACTGTCCACTGACTTTGTTGTTATAAACCAGGGGTGTCCAAATCCAGGCCTCGAGGGCCGGCCTCCTGCTGGTCTTCCAGAAACCCAGTTTTGTCTGCTGTTAATTACCTGGATCAGGTACGTTTAGCACTTCAAGGCCTGGATTTGAACACCCCTCTATAAAGTGATGTTGGTGGTTTTGGATGTTTATTTTTTATTTTTTTGAAGGTTCAGTAAAGGAATGAGTTCAATGACTTGATGTGAAAAAACAAAGGTCTTCTTTCGTTAAATTGACTGACCAGCTTGTGTAGTTGATTATTTTCTTTTTCTCATCAGTTTGAATATGTATTTAACAAATAATGGTTAGACCCAGTTTATTGCATTTACTGTATAAGAGAACTGGATCGAGTTAGTGTGACATCAGCCGCAAAGAAAATAGCTTAGCTCTGGCTCCAACCAAATGAAGTAAATTCAATTGCCATTTTGTCGCAATATGGACGCTGCCATGTTAGAGCCAGACAATGTCAGTATTCAGTGATAAATCTGAGTCAGTCTTAGTCAATATTTCTATGGAAACCACTCCAACCAATCAGTAGTGAGCTTGTTGAGAGTCCACACTCCTACTGTAGGGGTCATACCGCTGAAGGCAGGCTCAAGAGTTTGTCAACCAAACTTTCAGCATACTTTTATTAAGGGAATCTGATTGGTCAGTTCATAACTAACAGAAAAAAACAATTAGGATTATTAAGAACGTTTAAAAAAGGTGACAAAGCAAGAATGGTTATTCTGACAAATTACTTAGTATCTCAATAGAAAATAGATTTTGACTTATTGGAGCCAGAGGGTACTTCATGTTTTGAACACAAGGGGGAAGGGATCTCTCTGTCCATTTCTCTTATACAAGAAATTGTTGATTGGCATACTTTTAGACATCTTTCTCTAGTATGTGAGACCAACAACGATCCCAACAAAATGGTCTTTTGTTCACATTTTTGGACACACATCTTGACTTTTTGTGATTGCAGTTGGTAACTCCTGAAGTAGAAATTAGAAAACAAACTTTTTTCCAACCCAAAATGGACTCCAAAAGCCTGTATTAATATATTTAGTCAGGGTGGAGCTCAAAAAGGGTGTGGCTACCCATCAAAGCTTATTGACCACTATACTCTTATGTTAAATGGTGTATATTTGTAAAGTGCTTCTCTACCTTCCTTGAAGGCCCATTCACACACTGATGGTGACTCCGCTGCCAAACACAGGTAACAACCTTTCACTATAGGCAAGTTGGGGTTCAGTGTCTTGACAAGGATGCTTCAACAAGGTGGGAATCAAACCTACAATCTTACAATCAGAGGTCGATAGCCTTACCACTGCACCACGACCGCCGCTAAGGCTATTACAGAGAAACCTTACCTGATCTTTGGACATTCAAGTCTTTTAACGCCTTTCACAATTGGGGGAAAAATGCTAAATGACACATTTTGAGTTACTTTGCTATTTTAAAAAAATTAAAGATTACACAAAGAAGACAAACTGTTTAGGACAGGATGTCAAACTGGAGCTTCTGAATCCCTCTCACTGATTACCTGGGTCAGGTGTGTTTTCATGAACAAATTCTGCAAGAGTTTTCAGGAAAACATACCCATGGGGCAAATGTTACATCTGTTTTATGACTAAAGATTGGTTGAAAAAATGTGATAAAAATATGAAAGAAAAGAAGACAGAAGGTTTTATTGTTTTCTCATTTTAGAGTTGGTAATAGTTGACTTCCGCTTTGATAAGAGCAAAGCACTGACATTTTGACACATTTCATACATTTTGTTTTTGCTAAGCTATAGTCACCTCTCTCTCTGCTCAACACACTTTGGCCACCCCCGTAAAAATGTCCTGGACACTCCTCAGCTCATTAGACTTTGGAAAACAGTCGGATCCTTATTTGGAATGGATATTGTTCACTCCAGGTTTGTGTAAACTGGATTTGATTGCAGAATGGCTCCATCGAGGGTTCTTCCTCACCGAGAAGTTATTCTGGGCACACACCGCCTGTCATGGACCTGTCGTCAGCTGAAATCGTTCATGTACACCAGCGCTCCACTTTCACTCTCAACTGTGGCTTCTTTGTCCTGAATTGTTTTACTAGAACATAAAATCCATGCAGTGTTTGCACTCTGCCCTCAGATCGGCCGCAGAGCTGGAGCTTTTCCACAACCACACACTTATGAGTGCGAAGGCTGCAGCGTCTGCACAGAAAAACCTGCTGTGTGGCCTGTGGCATCCTCATATGGAGACGTCAAAGAATGGCAGCTAGATCTCCAGAGTCTCATCCTGTTACCAAAGCTGTCTGGTGGAATCTCACCCAACTAAACCTCAAGATCACAACAGCCAATCAGTCCAGTTTGGGTTTTGTCCGTTTTTACTGCTTTAAGCACCTAAAAGCCAACAACAGTTATATGCATTAACTTTGTTTTAGTGGAAGAGTGTACAGCAGTGGATGTTGCTCAAAAAGTACAAGTACAGTAGCTAGCTACTGTTCATGATGACAGTTACACTTCTATGACACATATGTGCAAAAACTTTATAAAAATTCTAGAAATGTTGAATATACGCAATTTTACAATTACACTGATTCCAATAAATCATAATAATTAAGGGAATAAACACAAAATGACTCACACAATAATCATTCAAAAGCATGGCAATGGATGTGAATATTGCTTCAGTTTACAACAAATACATTCAAATTTCTGCCATGGCACTAGCGGTCATCATCACCTATCCAAGGAGACGTCTGCATCTTATTGGCAAGCTATGTGGGAGGGACTTCATATGAAGCGAGTTTAATTATTTTTATGAAGCGTAAAACAACAATGGCACAAAAATGTTTATATAATGTAAAAACTTTAATAACTTCAAGGGCACATTCACTTTTTGTACTTCTATTGCCACCATTTCCGAGTCTGCTGTGTTTGGCAGTTGTGAAAGCTCAACCGAACAGACTTAACAGGAGAACTCACAACGAGGGTTTGGCGGCGAGTCCAGAACACACTTCCAAGTGAACGATTTCATTGTGAATCTGATGCACTCTATGTGGACCAAGTAGACGAAGCAAACCAAATGGATCCATTGACAAAGGAGCCATGCATTATGTGTGTGGAGGGGTGAAAGTTTCCAAGAAAACCTCCAGAAAACATAGGATTTTCCAAAAAAAAGTTAGAAAATGTCTCAAGGCTGCACTTAGAGGTGCAGCACTTATGAAAATATGATGAGAAAAACTTTGATTTTTTTTATTCTCTGCTTCCGTCTTTGGGTCTTTCCTGACAGTGGAAAATCAAATCAAAAGAGGAGCAAAACAGATCAACTTTCTCTGCTAATTCAAATGAACCAAGTGATGTTCAGTTTAGATCAAACTGACAGAAACACAGGCTGCAGGTTAATGTCTTTGAGTTCATAACAGTTTGAATGGAAGGTCTGTTGTTAAGGGTCACATGATAGTGTAGTGGTTAGTGCTGACACTTCCCAGCGAGAAAGCTGCGTTTCAAACCCCAGCTGTGTCCTTTCTGTGTGGAGTTTGCATGTTCTCTTCTCCATCAGTGTGGAGTTAGTGCATACGTGGGTTTTCTTCTGGGACTCTGGTTTCCTCCCACAGTCCAAGAACATGCTTTAAATGTTGATTGGTGACTTAAATTGTCCCTCAGGAAGGAATGTGTGTGGTCAATGGACTGTAAATGAGAACTGGACTAAATGACTCCTCCCCTCTCACGTTCCAAACAGGAAGTACCCGCTGGACCCAGAGGGCCGAAACCCCACAGACTTTGATAGAGAAATAAACAGCTATTACTCAGTCATTATGTTTGTCAGAATAACTATTTTTGCACTTTTACACCTTATTAACATCTTCTTGCAAATCAATTTTTTTTCTTGATATTTTTGCTTTATTGCCAGATATTAAAGTTATAAACTGACCAATAAGATGCCTCAATAAAAGTAGGTGGTCTTGTGACAAACATTAGGATGTCTGGAATGGAAGATGTATTTGTCAATGTCTCATTTTTAAATAAAGATAAATGACGCAGATTGGACACAAAATACTGAGGTATTATTGTAGGATCTTAACACTTCTATGTATGATTCAGATGTTTGTGGGAGGGACCGATAACGGAACACAGGGAACACATAAGGTATTGCTATCATAAATTGTTGAAAAATGTTCCTTAACCAGTTCCTAAACATGTTTATAGCTTGTAGCTTGATTGTGCTTTAGTGATCCAATGAATGAAGGAAAACACAATTTTGGTAAAAACCAAACAATAACATAAACCTAATAAATAAATGTTTTAAAAATTAAACGGTAGATATATTAAAATATTTGGCAGAAATAAATCAATGAATGCTGTTTACCTGATATAAATTGATTTTTTTTTAAATAAATGGGTTTAAGAAATTAGCAATTTATCCATTTTTTTAAAAATAGAACTTCATGATTGTCTAACGAAATCAATTTCTAAATACATATAATACTTAAATGCAATGAGAACATTAGCATTTCTCTTCTATAGTTTAACAGTTAAGGGTTTTTCACGTCAACCATTAACTTTTGGGTTTCCCTCGGTTTGACACAGTGTCTAAATAGGTTCTTTGATTGATTTGGAAAAGCTGCAAAAAGAAGCAAAAAGGTGTTTTGATGTTTGTCAGATGTTTTCCATGCGGGTCCTGTGTGTCTCCAGCTGACGATCCCGCTGCTGGCAGAGAAAGCGGCGCAGCATCAGATAACGAAGGTGCTGGCCCGTGCACGGCTACGCACAGGTGAGGAGAGTGTGTATCTCAGGTGTATTTTAGCGTGACGGTAGCATAGCAGAAGAGCAGATGAACCAGATAAGAGGATCATTAGTTTATAAAACATCTCATCTGTACAACTGGGGCTGCATTGAAGAGTCCTGTGGGTACTGTGATAGATTGCTGCTCGGCAGATCATCTATACAGGCATGAGGATGAGTTTTTATGTTATTCTGAAATGTGTGTGTTTGCTAACTCTTCTCTGTATGAATTGTCAGGAAAAGGTAAAAATGGGACATTTCAGTGAAAGTTTTGCCAAAAGTTGGACATGTTCTTCATTTTGTTTAATTTGAATGATAAAACACACCATTAGAACAAGCTCAGAACGCCATTGACTCCAGGAGGCAGCACAAATTGGGCAAAGACAACTCAAATTTATTAATATTACAAGTATTTTTGAAGTGAAAAATCTAACATAAATCAAAGCGTAGAGAAATGGACAATTAATATTACTACAAGACAATTTCAAACAAGCCCCTCCCATTTCTATGGCTGTATTTGTGTATCTGGCCTTTGTGGGAGAAGAGGCAAACGTGTTGATTTTATAACATTTTATTAAAAACATTTTTATGATGTGATTTCAAAGATTATACGAATTTACAAAACCATCTGCTGCATGAAAAATAAGAAAAAGGAATAAAAAATGAGAAATGAAGATTTAGAAATGCAGTATAAAGTAGAACTCAGTTCTTCACAGGTTAATTTGTTACTATAAATTGCCCCTAGGTGTGAATGGATGAGTGGCCCTGTGACTGAATTTCAACCTGCCCAGGGTATATCCTGCCTTTGTCTATCGGTAGCCATAGGCTTTGTCTAAGAAGATGAACGAGGATGAAGGAATGACTGCAGAATCATATTTAAAAGACCACTTTTAAAATACATCCAAAGATGAACAGAGTGTGTCTTCAAATCCCTATTTGTATATCTTAGATTTTCTGCTGTTTGTATTTTCACTAATCTTTGAAACTTCAGATGGGTTCTCTAACCATTGTTCCTTCGCACAGGTTAATGGACACAGGTATTCACAAAGACATGTCCAGTGTTACAGGTTTAGAGATAGAAAAACAAAATTGAATTGCCAATTAAATTCCTCTCTTTCGACCAAAAACGAGTATTTTTCTACCTTTCTCTTCTTCCTCCCTGGATGTCCCTTAGCATTTACCTATACTGTGGGCCGGTTCTGATTGACTGTATATGAGACGGGGGTGTGGGGGTTAATCTTAGATTGCTCACAGTCTCAGTTTAAAGCAGCTGAAAAGAAAACTCTGATGTTCGAGCATTTGAGTAGCATTTAAGCGGCTCATTTAAGAATTAATCTTTGCTTCCATGGAGACGTAAAATCCTATTTGTGCACAAATGTGGTTTTGTGTGTGCGTAACAAGCGATTTGTGCGTACTTTTTGAAGATTTATGAGTGCAATTAGTGTCAAGCTGTTGGAATTTTAAGTTATGCATGTGTAAATTGTATTTAATATTTTTTTTTATTTCATAATTTTTGCACGTGAACAAATTATTTGACAAAGACTATTGTCGTGTGGTTACCACATTCTTGTAAACACATCTACGGTCAAAAAAGTCAAAAGATCCACTGCGATGGCAATGGTGCCTTTGAGGTTTTTCACATGATTTTATTGAAATTTTCTGATGATATATATACATATATGAAGAAAGTTAAGCATACAATTGCATTTCTGAGTATTTTTTTATTCATTTTGTTGTGAATCAGACAGAAAAATAAGGGGGTTTGAAAAAGAGCGTATCTGTGATGTAGAAAATATGCTGGGCGGGCCACAAGCTCTCTGCTCTGCTACGCAACGGCGAGATGAAGGGGGCGGGGTTTCTTCTTGGAAAGAGTTCCACCCATAAATCAGAGGTGAATGTCTAGTAAACTACTACTTCCTTGCAGAAACTATGCCACATAGAATGACACAGGTTTTTTTTTTTTTATTCTGGCATAACCATAGTTTAGATGAAACACTGGAAATAATTTGAAAACAGATCAAAAGATGATCGGAGAGGGGCTTTCTATGTGAAAAGGTGAATATGTGAAATACTAATGTGTTTGTAGGGAAAAAGAACAAAGAAACCAATGCTTTGTGCTGACCTCCACACACTTTCATGTGTATTTACATTTACTGTATATTATTGCTCTGCGAGTTTATGCAGTTCTGGTCTTCTGGGACTATTTACTCAAACTGTGGCTTCTTTTGTCATCATCTGCAGCAGGAGAGACTTCTGCTAAGGTTTTGTTGGTCTCACAACAACACGCTCTTAGTATAAATTTCCCGTCATGCTAACAATCTTTCTAAGGACTCCTCAGTCTGTGAGTAATCATGTGGTTCAATCACTGATGACAAACGGTGAGGCTGCAGACGGACAAACTAGATGCCTAATGGGCCTGACTGTCTCCAGCATTGGCACAAATCCAATGTAAAACATTTTAAAATCTAGTTCATTAAGTTGTATTTGTGATTAATACAAACTCATGCACTATCACAAAAGTGAAGAACTTTTTTGAAATGTCTCCACATTTCTTGAGCAACATCTGGTTCGGTTGTGTCACCGAGCTGAGGCTCGGTTTTCCTGCTGGTTTGAATTCGCCACGCTTCAGGACCGCAACACACAAACAATGTTTTCTTGTGACGCTGTTGACACGCATCCTGTCATCACTCGCTCTCTTATTCTTTTTTTTCTCTTACTCCATCTTAATTTCATCTGGTTTTTCATGCCGGGAAAAATGGTGATGCTCCACAGTGGTTTTCATTCTGCTCGGTTCATTTGATTTACGTTGAACAAGTGTTGCTCTGGAAGATTTATGCTGGATGCATTAAACACAATCAAGATCAAAGCACAAAAAAACACCCATTTGTTGGCTGAGCTTGTAAATAAAACAAAAAAATTGATGTGGACTTTATATACTGTTGTCACGATTTACAGCATTTGGAATCTAATTTGTTCAGTTTGTTTGAATTAGTTTGTTTACTCTCTCTTTTTTTCTTGGTTTTGAAATGTCAGGTTTGCAAAGTTTTGCAGTTTAATTCTTTGATTTATTAAAGCTCTGCTTTGAGTTTGCATGAGTTTATAAACATTATAACAACTCTTGGAAGAATGCCACTAAGAACCAAATATGACCCCGCTCACTTATTAATTTTACAAAGTTTTGCAGACGTTCAGCAATGTTGGAAACTTTGCCCCCTTGAAAATGCGTGATTGCACTTTGCCACAATATATATATTAGCTCTTTTGCCCTGATTAACTAAGATCTATAAAAGTTAGGCTAAACTGCATGAGTTGTCTGCTTAGCATTTACAGGTGATAAGATACCCCTCGCTCTGGGAGCCGGGGCATCTCGGAGTGACAAAAGAATTACATTCAATGAATAGAATTCTTAAAATGAAAGAATTTAAAATAAATAAAAAAAAATATTAAATGCACAAAAAGATCATGGTTAGGGTTAGATTATAGAATGCATCATCCACATAGCTTAAATAAGTGCAATTGAGAATTAATCAGAGTAACTGCATTGTAGATAAATGATTATTTTGTATAAATTTGTCCTGGCCAACAGTGTTCCATATCTCCTGCTGATTGACTGTATAAGTGAACTGGACTCTCTCGTGTTCCAAACAGGAAGTACCTGCGGGTTACAAGAGGCCAACCAATCAATCAAACTTTATTGATAAAAAGCGCTTCTCCAACTTAGCGCAACTTGAAGCGCTTTACATAAAGAAAATATATATATGTATAAAATACACAGTAAAAACCCAACCTATCCTCCCCCGTCCCCTCCTTTAACACATACACCCATGACCCCACACACAATGAATGAATCCCACCCAGACCGCTACACCAACGGAGTCCACTCTGCAACAGTGAGGCTGCAATGCAGAACTCCAGCCGCCCCAGCAAGCCCTGGCACCAAAGATCCCTACAGGAAATGCTCTAGAGAAAAGTCCATTGAGAAATACACAGTTATTTCTCAGTCATTTTATTTGTCAGAATAACCATTCTTGCTCTGACACATTATTCTTAAAATTTACTTTTTAATAAATGTTTTTAAAAGATATTTGTTCTTTATTGCAAGTTATTCAGATTCCTCAGTAAAAGCATGTGGCTCCCACTGGCCCCGCCTTGAATGTTTGATTGACAGATTCCTCTGAGCCGCTTTGAGTGGGAGGGGTGTGGAACAAGCTCACTCATGATTGGTTACAGTAGTTCCTCTAAAAACAGGACTCAGACCGACTCGGACTAATTGCTGTTGATAGGTTGCAATTGATTGATTGATTGATTGGTTGGTTTATTTCAGGCATAGATTGAAAAATACAGGACAAAACACAACTATTTCAAACTCATTACAGAAACAATTAAATGCGTTGATTAGAAAATAGAAAAAAACAACAATAAAACACACTCACGTCACAGTTGGTTCATTCTTTTTTTGTTATAATTAACTAAAGTCAGTAGAGTTTGACTGATTCCTTGAAAAGAAGTGGAAAGAAGCGAATTTATATAATCCCACCCATACTTAGTTACTTCATTTCACTGTTTTGGATAATTATGTAATCCGGTTGTTGTTTTTTTTTTTTTTTTT
>NC_050516.1:3361937-3381595 GCF_002922805.2 Oryzias melastigma | reverse complement strand
GTTTAATTAAAGTAAGTTGTGGCACATCCAGTCATTAATGTCCTCAATGCATTTACCAAGAGCCTGTACAGGGCCTCGGTCTCCTGGTATCAGTCTAATATATATCTGTGTGTCATCTGCATAGCTATGGTAACTAATATTGTTGTTCTTTATAACCTGAGCCAGTGGGAGCATGTAGATGTTAAATAGAAGTGGTCCCAGGATGGAGCCTTGGGGCACTCCACATGTAATTTCTGTTGGCTCAGAAGTGAAGTTACCAATTGACATAAAATATTTCTTGTTTTCTAAGTATGTTTTGAACCAGTTTAATATTGTCCCAGTGAGAACCACCCAGTTTTCCAGTCATCTTAATAGTATAGCGTGGTCGACTGTATCAAACGCAGCACTGAGATCCAGTAAAACTAGCACTGACATATTTCCACTGTTTGTATTCAAACGTATGTCATTAGTCACTTTGAAGTTTTAGACACTGATTACAGAGCTAGCAGCTGGCTCAAAAGCAACTGGATAGCTCCAATATTTTTCCAGTAATGTTTGGTGTACGGTGTGAGGGGCTGTAAGCTAGTGGAGAAATAGAGAACTCTCAGTAATGAGGAGGGGAAAGGGGGAGGGGTTGCTCCACGCTAACAGTCCCGGCCACAACTCAGAGGGGAATTTTTAAAGAACTACTGCCGCTCTGCAGAAACTATATCACAGGTTTTCTTTTTTGCCTTAAACTGGATAATTTAAAATGAGCACTAGGAACACTTTAAAAATAGATGAAAAGAGGATCAGAACTTTAAATCTTAGTCGCTTGATGCAAGCTGAGAAGACTCCAGCTTTATCAAGAGGCTGTTTGTCGTCTACTTTTATGTTCAGTTATATTATTCTATTACTCTAACGTCTAAAATGTTTGCCAAATGTTGTTTACAATATATAGTATTTCCATTAGGAAGGATGGAGTTTGTGGGTTGGAGTAACAGCGGTGAAGGTTTGTGAATGTGTGGGCTCTGTACAGGCCAGCATAAAGATCTCTGACATAAACACCATTTTCTGAGTGGTGACTCATTCTGCTTGAGTGGGATTACATGTTTGCGTGCATACTCATATGGGCCCTTAAGGATGTCGGTTTGCCGCTGTATGGCATCAGTTTAAAATCTGATAGGATGCAACATTTGATTTGACTGATAAACTAGCTTTTCAAGAAAGTGTTATAGACATGATGTGGAGGGACTTTTTTTTTCAATGTATGAGAACATGTTGGTTGCTTTCTTTCCTGTCTGAATCTGCAGTCAGTGGGAACTAATTTGGAGCCAGTTACTTAGAACTAGAAATATGTTTTTCCATTCTTATAATAAAATAAAAAGAAAGTTTAAAGACTGCTTATAAAGATGACATTTTTGAACCTCCAGATCTCTTAAAGTATTTTTTTAGAATAATCTTTTTTTTTAAATCAGCAGTTTTGATTTGCTTGAAGCAGGGGTGGGCATTCTAGTAATCCACTTCATAATAAAAGAAAAATAAAATATAATCTGAACAAAAACATACTTTAATCTTGATTGAAAATAACTATATGTATTTTCTGAAACAGAATGTTTTGGAGTTTTGTTTGGACTTTTAGAGAGACTTTTTAGAGAGTCAAAACTGTGGCTTTTGTTCTCATTTTATTACCAATTGCACCAGTGGGTTGATGTCCATAAGGAAAACATGCAAACTTAGAAAAATGCTGAGTTCGTGGGGTGTTTGAATTATTAGAAAAATGCCTGTCCAACACATGAATGTTAGAAATACAATAAATGTTCCGACGCCACTTGAGCAAAGGTCAATGAATCTCCCGTGCATTATCCATGGGGACACACCAGAATTACAGGCTAAATAAAACATTAATGAGAATTATCTTTATAAACTATTATCCCTTGGCAGGCCAGATTACAGTTTGACGGGCCGCTTATGGCCTTGGGGTTGTAGTTTGTTCACTCGTGGTTTAGAGCTTAAATTTGAGCATAAATGTGTTTTTTGATTTCCTGGTGGGCAGACCCATAAGTACCCTTACATAACTCACACTTTACATTTTCCAATCCTTTTGCCTATTTTTGGAATGACAGAGTTGAGCAAAGTAAACTCTAGTCATTATAGTTGCACAAATTAAAAACAAATCATAATATAATGGGTGGCTATAGAGATTATTGGTCTATTAAATCTATATCTGTAGTTTTACCACTAGCCTGGAGGGACTGACTTGAACAGATGATGACGATTGCTTTTTACCGCATCACCAACACTCGTAATGTTGTCGGATATTCTGTGTCTGTGTCATTACTTCACCTGCATGCAACAGAAGCTCTTCATCACTGGGGACTAGACAAGTCAATATCATAATAATTTATCGAAAAAATTACCCTTAAAAGGGAAGTCTGTCATGTCTCTCTTTGCTTAGAAATTTCTCCCACGGTCATCATAAGATTCTCATACATCCTGTCAGGTCAAAATCTGGGCTAAAATGTTTTCTGCTCCTCGTCTACAATCATGCCTCAGATCACTGATTGGTGGATACTCGTTTTCCCAGCATTCACAGCTATGTCCAGGTATTCATGCTTTTGTAGTCTTCCAAGCATATTTCTGTTTTTGACTTGGATTGCTCTCCTGGGCTCTTGATCCCGATCTGTCATTTGACTGGACAAATAATTCTTCCTTAAGGATTACAGACCACAGGTGCGTTGCTAAGATCGTGGATGGATTTATTGGGCAAATCTATGCATATTCACAGACTGATAACAGCAAAAAAGAGGGCCTGGTTTTTGGAGGAACGAAATTTCCGCTCCAAAGTGCTTTCATCTCCACACCACCAGGAGGAGCCCTAATCTTATGTTTCAGTATCTTAACTGAAGCATAAGAAGAAACCCCCTTCAGAAACAGTAAGAGCTGAAGACCATGACCCATCCTATTTCCAGTTGATCTTCACTGCTCTGTCTCCCGTGGTTTGTTTCGTGAAAATTAGTAGATCGCCGTGTGGGTTCTTCCACATCAATATAATCTGCAGTCAAACCTTTGACTCCAATTTCTGGATTTTTGCTGATTTTGGACTGTCCGAAACAATACGGCTATGTCAAATTTATCCACTGCCAATAACTCCAACACAACTTTTGGCTATACCATAACTTTTTTACCCACCCTAAATTGTGATGTTAATAAATGGCAAATCTTCCTTTAATGCCCAAAGTCCTTTACAGTCCCATTCACCCATACATACATACTCACATTCACACACTGATGGGGGTTCGGCTGCCAAACTCTGGTACCAACCTATAACCACCAGGACCAACGTGGGGTTCTTTGTCTTGCCCAACGACACCACAACACATGAGTGGTAGAACTTGTGATCTACCAATCAAATGTTGACCGCTCTACCTCTGCACCATCAAAGGACCAAATGAAAAACATTTTATGTTTAATCATTTTCCAATAATTCAATTAGTGATGCTATTGTTGGCCAACACTGGTAATGGGTAATTTCTGTGTTAGATAATATTGCAGATAATTTGGCAATTGTTATCAAAATGCTTGCATTACATGCAGCTAGCTTGAGTTACATAAGATGTATTATTCACATAACCTCCATTCATTAACATAAATAACAATTAGCATCAATGTCTGCACAGAGATGGATGAAGCATGCAGCAACATCACTCTTTTGTTAGCTCTGTTTTTTTTCCTCTGGATTTACTTCATTTATTGGTCTGCATATATAAAGTTGCCAAATCCTGATAACTCCAAATATTGGCATATATATCTCAGTTTTGATAGTTTTTTGCAAGTGGCCAAAAAGGTGGTTGTAAAAGCTGAACTTAATTTGATTGGTTCTTAAGACCCATTCACCTTATTTCAAAGCAATGAAAATGTTAATAATAAAACCTTCATACAATTATCCCTGATTGTTAGAGATAAAAAAACTATGACTATATTTGACCCCTTTTGAAAAAGTTTGAGTGGAGTGAATATGATGCCATACCTGCTTTTGTTGTTTTAATTTCTGTACAAACAAATTTTATTTGATTTATTTTTAAGAATTTTATGTTTGTAAAGGTCATGAAATTCTATTTGAACTTCAGCTGATTTTTTTGTCCAAATTTAAAGGGGGTCATTAAAAGAGAGTGGCGACTAGTCTGGAATGTACTCCTTCTTCACCCAACAGGATAGGCTCCAGCAACCACCCGGCCCCAAAATGGATTCAGAAAATGGATGGAATGAAAGAATCAGTGATATTTCTGCAAAAGAAATGTAATATGACCACAAGAAAATGGTCTGTCTTCCAATATGCAGTGAGCCATTCCAGCCCAGTCAGATCCAATCCTCGTGTTCATGATTATTGAATTGTTTTCCTTTTAAATCAATACATCTACGTATACATTTAAGTACATTTTCAGAATAATACAGAATTTCTCGGACAGTAATCAATCTCCTAACAATTTGCATATCCTTTAACAAGATCTCTGCACACGTAGACGTCCTTTCTATCAACATGACTATTTAGATTTGAGTTGTGTGATAAAAGCTTAGTACAACAGAGTAAGCAGACACATGCGAAGAGATGAATTTGTGCTAGGCAATCATTCTTTAAGGTCTTTTTGGATTTCTCCTGACTATCACTGCATTCCTCTGGCTAGAAAAAAATGTGGTCAGCCACACATACAGTTTTATGATGGGAGAGCATGTTACAAGGCAGGAATGCCAAAGAAACGACTGATATTTATGCTAACAGTTAGTGTGTGTGTGTGTGCAAGTTTCAATGCCAGGTGTCATTTTTGTCTGATTGGGTGGAATGTGACATGTTTAGTACATTCCCTCATCTTCTAGACTGCTGTTGTTTCCATGTGATAGAACTCGTCGAGTAGCATCATCAGGGTCTTATAACTTCAGGAGAGTGTGTCTGATAGACAGATGGGCGGGATGGAAAAGAGAGCTATGTGTCCTCGAGGAGAGTTATGGGAAGTTTGACATCATGAGTTGAGAGGCAAAAACATTCTTTTCGGTCCTGACAATGTTATAAAAAAATCCTTTAAAAAAAAAAAATCACTGCATTTAGATTCTGTGATTGGCTCATAGCAATAACACCTGAAGCTATGTTTTAAGAGCTTCAACTGTATGACTAGAAATTTAAGCTATATCTTCTTTTTCACACCTTGGACGGACTGCTTCAACACGTAGACTATAGCTATATTCACACTGCCCTCTGCAACGTGCGGTCAATGAAAGGTCTGTGTAAGTGTGTGCTCATATGCTTTCATGATTAAGTTTGTATAACTGTTTTCTGGCTCTATTTACAAAATGCAAGACCATTGAACGCTCACTGACTGTTAAACCAAGTTGAGCTTTGACCAATCAGAGACTTGGACTTAGTAGGGACATATGGATTTAATTCAATGAAGTCCTAACCATTTGAAAACTGATCATGGAGGAGAAATGGGCCAAACGCGCGCTCAAGAACCAGTGTTTTGCACATTCTTGAATACATGGTGTAAATGTAGCACAGGTGTTCAGAGATTCCTTTTTAAAGGAGTATTCAGTGAGAAAAATATGCAATCCTCCAGAGAGCTTTTACCCCGCAAAAAAATCTCGTTTGACTTTAAATGTTGGTCTGACTGAAAGAGATGAGTCCACATGATCCATACTTTTTTTTCTTATCTGGAAATGATAAATATGTCAGGAAGGTTTTCTGTCCCTCCCCCAAAGTGAAGAATCAATTTTTCCTTTGCAGCCAGGGTTAATCATTACCATGGTCACATTGTTAAAATAATCAATTGGCCTTTATGCACATTGCTGTGTGAACTATTTGGACTTTTTAAACTAATAAGCATATATACACTACTTATATACTATCTTACAATCATAATGTGGTGGATATTTCTCCACTTTTTCAGACGGTCAAAGTCCTTACCATTTGTATCCAACATTTATTCATACCTGGTGATGGTAATTTAATGATGTAGCCATTGGTGCCCTGGGGCAGACCGACAGAGGCATGGCAACCAGTAACTCTGGTTATCACCGGGACATTCATACACCAGTGGAATTTCTGGAGTCAAGGAGGGTGAAGTGTCTTGCCCAAGGACACAACAGTTGAGTGGAGGAGTGGTGATTGAACCACCAATCCTAACAGTTCCTACTGTTTGGACTGCTTGAAATGGATTAAGACCAAACAGAAGAAAACAACGTTTATTAAAACTCAAAAATGAGATCATGCAGAATGCACCAGACCATTGTGAGGTAAGTGGATAATATCCAATGACAAGAGTTGTTGGCAGAGCTGAGGTGCACAGAGAATAAATCAGGCAGAATGCATTAGTGAGGAGCGGGTTAGATCATCGGTCTTATTCAATAAAATCAACTCTTCCCATTTGTTTTAAAAGGCAGGCATTTATAATCCTGATGCACTGGCAGGATGGCAATGTCCAGACTATGCAGGTTTGTGCCATGAATGATGACCCCTGGATTTACATCAATAGTCAGGTAACTTTGATAAATATTCTGTAAACATTTTCTCTGCCTTCTTCTGTGTTTTAAAACAAAAAAAGGCTAAGAAAAAAAGCACAAAATAACACAGTTAAACAAAGACAACTTTATTTCTGGATCAAATAGAAGCAATGTAGCTGTTTTGTAAATTGTTATTATCTGCTGTTTTCTTCTAAACTCCGACTAAATTTCTGTCACATAAAAACCCTTTTTTATACCTAGTGTCCCTCAATCTTTGGTTCAGGTATCTAAGCCCAGTCTTAACCGAGCTTCCTGTTTTCATTTTCTTCTATTTAGCAGAGGCAATCTCATCAGGTAATCAATTCATGTTTCAAACACACAAACAGATAGATTGAGTTCAGCAGATTGTTTCAAGTGAAATGAAATATTAACATAAATCTCTGTATCATTCCTTCAATTGAGAACTTAAGGGAACTCCTAATGACCTGGAGATGCCAGAGCTTAAGTTTCCCTGACACTGTCACGCACACACAAACATTTGCCCACACACAGAGCTGTCAGCAGAGTTATAGACAGAGTGGAATTTATTGTTATTGTCATAACCTGGGAGTCAGCAGTGGTTAAATGGAGCTAAAATAAGAGTGTTTTAATAAGCCCTGATTTAAAGTGGAACCCCTGGAGGAGGTACACACATGAACACACAATTAATTTGTAATAGTAACACCTCCCCCCCACCCCCCAGACTTACTTAATCTCCCTCACATTCACCTTGTTGGGCTGCGCGTGGGTGTGCAAGTGGATTTATGAGGACTATTTCCAATTGTCCGTCTCGAGTTGCAGGAATCTTTGCAATTTCTGCAAAGTTATATGAGCGTGTGCACAACGCCGTGTGCAGTTGTTGCAACTCGAAGGATCGAGTCTCTGTGTCTACATCCAGCAGGCGGCCATGGCAAACACTAAACTTTTGAGTTATTACCTGCCTGCTGGATTCTCAGTGTGTTTCTGGTGTTCATTAACTATAAATGCAGCTGCCAGAAATATAATTTTTGTGTATGGTGACTATAGCTAAAAATGATCAAAAAAACAGCTTTGGATTGTCAGTGCATGTAGTTGGTTCTCAAATTACTTAAATAACAAAACTCAGTGTTTAAATATGGACATGTTCATTCTAATTTTGTCACTGTTTACAAAGGAGTTCCACAAGGTTCTGTTGTCTTTACTTCTTCACTCTGCTCTGTGGTAAAATCCTCATGGGTTGACCGGTCCGCAGCCACAAAGAGGTTGGGGACCACTGCTTTAAAATCTGACTGAAGGGCTCAGTCTGCTTTATTAACATGCAGGTGTTATTTATACATCTAGAAATTGTTATATAATATAATTGGAAAAGAGGTCTTTGATCCCAGCCGGGACCGTATCAAATAAAGGTTAAATAAAAATAAATAAAAGGATGATCTGCGGTTTATGATGTGTGGTCTATTATTGTAATTTATGTGCATTAACAGAACCAAATATTGTGATTGTTTTAAGTCAATAAAATTTTAATTAAATATTCAAGAATTTGCAACACACTTTTAGCCCAATAATTAAATATTTAGGTTATAAAGTCAGACAATACATATAATTCAAATACAGCTTCAAAAACTGAAGTAAAGTCATACTTTAATGCTGAAGTATAAGCACTTAGGTGATTTTTATTTTGTTTTCTTAGAGTAACAAGTTCTCCCAACTGTTAGCTCCAAAACATTTCAGCGTTCCTGGGTCGATATATTTATATTCCTCTAGGAGAAACTTAAAAAATCAAAATGTGCTGTAAATGTCAGCACAAGCACTATGCGGTGAGAACTCAGAAAATGCTTTTACAACTGTTGTTCAAATGAAACTTCTTTCCATTTCTGATCAGTACATGAGCGGCAACAAAGACTGCCAAAAAAACTAAATTATCGCTGAATACAGACAAAATGAAGAGTTTGACTGGTGTCACAAACTCTGCAAAACAGCCTCTTAGAAATGAATAAAACAATCTTAAAATTTAAAAAATGTTCTTCAAATAAACAATCTGCCAATGGGGTAAAAAGATGGTCTTACTAAGAATGTTTTTCTTATAAAGAAACCCTCGTCACTAAGTCACAATTTCTTAAAATAAGATAATATTGGTATTGAAAAACTTCCTCTATGGTATTATATTTCTTGCAAGAAAAAAGGTAGTTTTTTTTCTTGAAGCAAGGGTCCTTTTACTTTGTAAAGTTCAGCTTTTGCTGTGTGTAGCGAGTGTGTTCTCAGCTATTTCTTAGCTTTTGCAGTCTATTTAAATCCATCATAAGGGTCTCAATTATTCAATAAAATACCAAGTTCATATGAGTATCCTCTGCTGAACTTTTGCCAATTGAATAATTTAAAGTGTGATAAAGCCTTGATAATTCAACCAATCAAATATGAAAAACAGTGGGTCAAGCTTTGACACTTGTGGAACACCCTTGTTATTACTCATGGTCCCCCCTTCAAACATCACATTTCTTGTTTAGAAAAATTACTTGATGACATCACCACATCGGCCCCCTTTCTTGAAAACAAACTTGAAACATAAAAGTTTGAGGCCAATTAGATGTTGTACTTTCTGCACTTAAAGGATTGGATTATACGTTGCACCCTCACTGAACGGTCTAACCTTTGTCTCAAAAATAAGCCACACCAAACTGTAATGCTATGTTCACCGTGGGCATGTGATGCATGTTTAAGAATGTGCCAAAAGCAGGTTCGTCAACGAGTTTAGAAAATTGTCTTCACACTAACTGTTACATGTCCACTGATGCATGTCCACTCCTGTTAGAAGAGATTTTGTGTAAAATGTCATAGTGGTGGCAAAACCAGTCCAAGTCCCTGACAGGGCAAAGCGCACTCTGTTTTAGCTTTCAACACTCTTTCAAAAGATGCGCGTTTTGAATGTAGAGCCCAAAAACAGTAAAAACGTACGTAGCTATGCGTGAATGCAAGCGTTTCGCACGCTGACACACAAACGCGCATATCTGTGCATTTACATAGACTTTTTAATACCTCTTGAACCGGCGTTTCCAGTGGTATTGTGAACCTCACTAAAGGTGCATTAAGTGAGACAAATCTGTTCGTCATTCACTTTACTCAGTGCATTTAAAGTAACACTAGAAGTCGTTTGTAACATGCTACACATTATCTTAGCTGTGTTAGATACCTGTGCTGTAACGAACCTTTTTTGCAACACGTATCAAACTGATATTGCTAAAGGTAGTGTTACTATGACTAAGCTAACATGTTAGTAGCATATAAAAAAAAAATAAAAATCCACATGAGGTACACTTTTGAAAAGTATTAAGGCTTTGAAGTTTGCCTAAGAGTGAATAAAATATATGGTAAATGAGGCAAATAAAAAAGACCTTCTATTAGAACATTCACATGACAAAAACATTTGATTTCTCTCTTATTCACCCTCTTTTAATGGTTCCTGGCATGAAGCAGCCCATCTTTATTTTCAGTTCCTACTTGAGCTTCCAAACAGTGATTTGCAGCTTTACAGAACTACAGTTTTTCAGCCTTGTTAACAATAATTGGACATTTAGCAGGAGGACATATAACAGTGATCTCATGTCTTAGCAGTAAAACAGTCATCATTATCTTATTTGCTTAAGATGTATATGCTATCAAGTTGACTTAATATCTCATGCCCAATAAATTTTGCATGCCCGTGTGAGTCAGAGAGCGCATCAGGCACTGGCGGGACTGAAATGTCCTTGAGTTTCTCAAGAAAAAAATGTGTTTTGTTTTGCTTATTTTTTGTCTGAATGTTTGAGAGCTTCAAAAGCATCAGGAAGGTGAAAGAATATGACAATAAAATTAAAACTGAGGCTAAAACCCCAGTTAAAAAGAGAAATGCTAAATTAGTATTTATAAAAGCCACCCAGCAATGGGAACAATATTGATAAGTCTGTATGACAAAGTGATCCAGTATGTCAGTATGTTATTTATCTAAGACTGAAGAAGTATTGCATAAGTTATGAACAATTCAAGTTAACAGTTTTTCAAAAAACAAATGAATGTTGTGAAAAGTATCTCAATAAAATGAGGATTTTACTGTTTTCGCAGTTAATTGCTAAATGAAAATGCCTTGCAAATTGTCTTTAATTTACAAAAACTAATGCACTAAAATCCAGATCAGCTTGTGAAAGTATTCACAATAAATTAAATTTTACTAAAAAAGTTAAAATAATGCTAAGCTACACATATAATTTACTGAAGAAGCTGTTGGATAACTAAAAAAAGAAAAATACAAAAATACTGTACAGTATTTTCCGGGGTATAAATCACAGTTTTTTTCATAGTTTAGCGAGGGGTACGACTTGCAACCAGGACGACTTATTTGTGTGTGTTTTTTTTTTTTCTTAGACCCCACAAGGGTTATATATTATGTTATTTTCCCATCAAACACCAGTTTTCTTTTAGGGGTTGTTTCAACTAACAACCACAAGAGAGCGCTGCATCCAAAGTATGTGCTACTGACAGCAGCAGAAGAAGTCGTCCAAAACAAACATGGAAGAGAATCTGATTGTTTCCGCTAAACTTTGAAAGATTATAATTCTTGTATTTGTTCCTTTTGTTGTTTTCCTTTCAGATTGGTTTTTAAATGTCACAGTTTTCTCCCATACCGTATTTTCCAGTGAATGGTTTTTTCTATCCAGAAAGATGTCCAATTCCTACTTTAAGTAAAATGACAATTTGATCATGAAACAGCACAAATAACAACCAACAAAAAAGCTGCTTTTGAAAAAAGCTTACTTGCATTGGCCACCTTAAAACACACTATTGCAGGCCTTGACTTCTGACTCTTTATTCTCACTTGATGTTCAGTGCAGCTGGTATCACATCAATTTAAAAATAGACCCTTTTTGATGCTGCATCCTATATCGTGAAAATACAGTACTCACAGTCAACTTGTCTAGAGGCAGGATTTTAAAGCTTTTTTTTCCACAAGACATGATTAGACTTTGACTTTTACCTGTGCTCTTGACCTAAAGGTTCAGGGTACTCTGTCTGTTTGGGGTTGGGTTGAGCATGGATTGAAAGGATGTTGATGATGGAGAACTCGGTGTTTCAAAACTTGGTAACTGAAACTGGCAAAAGTTTTATTTACATCTTAAAGTGGTGTACAGTGGCTTAATGTTTTCTAAATGAGCTGTATTTCTGCTGCTCAGGCTGTCTTCAGAGGTGAACTTATTCTCCAACACTGGCGCTCTGCTGCCTGCAGTCATTACAGCATACTTATCAAAGTCACTGGGACTCATTAGAGCGGGCAGAGACATGATGACTGATCAGCATGCATTTGTGTCGGCATCAGTGCGTTAGCGGTCAGGTGAAAGGAGCTGCTGTGACTGAGGTGCGCTCATTATGAAACCACCTGAAGCTGCATGAGTGTGTCCGTGTGTGCGAGAGATAGATGCAGGGTCACAGGGTCACGGTCTGAGTCCTGTCCCAACAACACAGCGTCTGTGTCCTCCGCCCTCAATAAATAGAGACAGTCATTCATACTTACCACCCATCCATCAGAGCGCTCAGCATATCACCACAGAAAAAACCCAACAGAGAGCGAGCTTATTTAACCACACTGAGACACCTACATGAATGTATGCTCCAGGAGCTCTGTAATTAAAGATTGGCCTCACGCTAAAGCAATATATTTTGGTATAACAAAGTTGAACAGAAGCTGGAGGTGTAACCATTATCTGACAAGCTTAATACGACTGATTCTTACAATTATTTTGGTAAGTATTAAATATGCCTTACAAGCAATTGGAAACATGATGACTGCTTATCAGAAAAGTTAGAATTGCACACAGTATGATATTGGCGAGCAGAATTATATTTAGAACAAAAACCATTAACTTTAAGTGGGTCACAGTTACTCATGGCTGGACACAACCTATGATACATTTGCATTTAGCCAGTGTAATAACATCTTATGACTAGAATGTAACGCTCCCACCAGGCTCAAAAACACGCGTTCAGGAAACTTTAAATAAAAAGTCTGTGTAAACGGGTGTATATGACCATTTCAACCTTCCACATTCAAAACTTGCATTCACACGTCACTACACAAGTTTTCAGAAGCAGTTTTGAGAACTTGTTATTGTTTTGGTCTTAGTGTAGAGCTGCATTTCATCCATTCTAAACCAAGCTACGTTTACCAACCTCAGTTTTCCTCCTGACCACTGGTTGTTTCTCTGGTTTCCTGACGCTCACCTGTTCTACGACAAGAAGTCTTTCTGTCATCTTGACCATCCTGACTTGCCTTCCTGCCTGTTACCAGTCCCTGACCATCACCTGTCCCTGAGGTGTGCCTCACAGATCTTCTGCTTCCACCCTCCAAGTTTCCATCAAGGTGCCCCTTCCTGTTGAATTGTATCCGAGTCCAATTTAACCTTCCAGAAATCACCTGTGCCTCACTTTCATCAACCAGAACAAGCGCTCTAAAGCTTCACATTATCTGTTTTTTCTCAGGTACTGAATTAAAGACTGAAGACTCCTCTGGTTGTCGTTCTGTCCTATCCTTCCGGTTCATCACATTTAGGAAAAATTATTATAAAATGAGTTTGCAAAATTCCTTTAAAAAAATCACACTTTGAATTCATGGTAATTGTTTTATCTACCAAATACTTTATAAATATATAATATTTGCATCATATATGAAGTGAAATTATGAATTAACACTTTGATTGACTGAATGGTTGGTTGGTTGATTCATTGATTGATCTATTAATTGAAGTAAGCACTGAATAAGAAAAATGAAAGAATTTCAGAAAGATTGTATTATTTTTAAGTAGGGCTGTCATAGCTGTGACTTTAGTTTTGACCCCTTTGATGCATTTTTATGCAATATTGGTGACTCAAAGTCAGATTATTTTTCTTACTGTTGCATAAAGAAAGAAAAAAATTTGCAACACAAGGCAAAAAACAATATATTTTGAAAACGCTAACATCCTTGTTCTATTCCAAAAATGAATTAAGGAGTACCATTTCAATTGTGAGTCTATTAGTTGAGCCTTTCCTGTAATTTCAGACAGTTTATGTGAATTCTCCATGAGACAATTTAAAGAAGTTTAGGTCTTGTTCTGAAACTTTTCAGTTTCTACTCCTTTTTTGGCAGTAAAGCGGTTGGCACTAAAGACCCAAAAACAAATTTGGCAAAAGCAAAGCAAAGCTTTCAGTCATGATTAGCCCAGCTCAGACTAGACAGGACCTCATTGTACTCAGCTTGATAAAGTTTCCTGAAAGGCTTGAGCTTCTTGAATTACTACTTTAGCTTTCACTGCTTTGACAAATGCTTTTTTCCCCCTCCAGTTTGAAAAAAAGAGAAAAAAAAACACCTTACAAATGAGTTTGCAAAGGATGCAAACTAAACTAAAAGTTTGTGATATGATGCATAGCTGCGGTCCATGATGAGGCTCGGAGTGGAGCCCTGCTCATCAGAACTGATGTGGTTTGGACATTTACGTCCTTCAGAAGGCATGCAACCAAGAGGAGCTCCCATGACAAACCCCAGACACACAGAAGTGTGTCATCTATCATCTACGTTAGGAATTAAATAAAAATAATAAATAGACAAGTATTTATGGTTGCCTTTCCAAGTCATGTGCACCCTCACATGTGGATACGGCTGTCTGTCGGGGAAAAATGGGCAAAGGTCTGTTTGTACATATTTTTTTTCGCCAGTCATGTTGGCTTAAAAGATTGTAGCAAAAACCGAAACAACACTTAAGGGGGAAGTAGATGAGATGCAGGCACTTTGTGTGGATTTCTTTTTATTTTTTTAACCTTCCCGAAACCCATGGACTGCTCATGGGGCTTGTTAGTGCTAGTCAAGGTATATTTGCGCACTCCTCAGGCGCCCTTTGCCTGCTGCCTGACTGGACATGGAGTTCACATGTCGCCATTTTTTGGGATGTGGAAGGTCATGAATAATAGCAAGTCTATTCGACACAAATGTATGAAATCTTGAAGTTTCAATGTGGATGTGTTTCTGCACACAACTACTGTCCGTTCAGATTCATAAAGTATCATCTGCAATTCTTTCTTCAACATGCTGTCTACCTTCACCACCAAGTTGCAGCAGTGAGCTCCAATTGAAATTTGCTTGATGGAGACACTCTAGCCTTTCCAAATACCAAAACAGTATAGATTTGTTTGTTGTTTGTGGATCTAATGTAGCTCACTGTCTCATGACTGGATTCACTTGTGTCACAAAAATGATGAAGCTCTGCCTTTTTTTAACAGGATTGACATTTTTTGTGATCAGGCATCTTTCAGTGTGAAATCCACTCATCTGGTTCAACTCTCTTAACCACCTTTACCAGGGCTTTCAGTATTCTTCATGGATGGTCTCATCCCATCCACATCTGGATTAGTGCTGCCACAAATGATTATTTTATTAGTCGACTAATCAGGTCATGCGCAAAGTGGATGTAAAGCACACATCTTGACCATCAATTAGGTTTAAACTAACAAAAGTTAAAGACAATAAAGTTGATAGTTTATTAAACTTTTAATGAATGGCATCTAAAATAAAAGTATCTTGAATCTTGAAACAAGTAACTACAGTATTTTTCACAAATGATAAAGTTTTGATCTCAATGACTCAAACATAAATAAAGTGCATTTAATTGGTGCTGAACGCTCACAACTTGTTCAACTTTACTGCACTCTGACTCTATATAATGTAAATAATAATCGACTATTAAATTAGTCGTTGAGTAGTTTAATAATCAATTTGTCGATTCATTTTGATTCGCAAAGGTCTTGAAGGATTTGTTTGGTTTTAAGCACAAATATTGCAAAAAAAACCAAACAAGTGGATCATAAACATAACCTACAATGAAAAAGATTCCTCTTTACACAGGGCATTTGAAGTGCTCAACATATGTGTCATATGTCCGAGTTGCGTTGTAGAACAAACTTTTACCACATCTTGTGCACACTGGACAGAGAGGGGTTTCTTCTCATTATTCTACTATTTACTAAATCATGTCCACCTCCTACAGTTGGAGGAGTTTTGGTGTGAAATGACGTAGCGGTACAAATTTTGTGAATCTTGCTCCAGGTGTTTTCTTTCACAGCTCTATTCTGATATATGAAGGTCTCGGTGTCATATAATTTCTGCCCAGGCACAAACCACAATTAATAATTTATCCTCCATAATCAATGTTCAAATAGTTGAAACTTCTGTGAATCAAAAGAGACGCCATCCAGAGGTTGCTACCATGAAATTTGACCTGATTGAACTTTCCATGTGCATTTTGTAGGAAGAGACATAGAAACTAGTGTAATTATGCATAACCATATCACTTACGTAGTCGTCAAGAACCAGAGCCTTGCTCTGTGCGAAGTATTGATTTGAGCCACCCTGCCTGCAGTACCAAGCATTTCTATCTGGACCTAATCTTCTGTTTCTGACCCTGCTTATTTTCTGATGCCTGCTGTCTGTCCTGATTCTCGCCTGGACTCTGACATCTCTAGTCTCGGTAACGCTTTATATTAAGGTGTGCTTGTTAAGTATTAATAAGATATTAATAAGCATTAGTAAGATGCTTATAATGTGCTTATATGCACTTATAAAGATATTAATAAGCCGCTTATTACACCATTATCTAAATTATGGCGTGGTATCAATAAGATATTAATAAGCATTAGTAAGATGATTATAAGCACTTATAAAGATATTAATAAGCCGCTTATTACACCATTATCTAAATTATGGCATGATGTCAATCCAATTAATTATATGCTTATAAATACTTAATAAGCAATTTGTAAGCTACTTATTACTGTATTATATAGTATCAGGTTAATGGGACGGTAATAATATGCTTATAAAGATATTACTAAGCTGCTTATTAGACTGCTATTAAATCGCAAAGCAATAGGCCACAAAGAATATGCTTATAAAGATGTTAATAAGCTGTTTATTAGACTGCTATTAAATCGCATAGCAAAAGGCCACAAACAATATGCTTATAAAGATATTAATGAACTGCTTATATTGCTTATTACTGATGTCTAATACCAAGTTAATAAGCCACTAAGAATATGCTTGTAAATGTGTTTATACACTGCTTATTACACTAGTTTGCAGTACCCTAATCTAAAGCGTGGACCATTTGTGTTAATAAAGAAAAAACACAACAAACACTGTATGAGAAGTTTTAATTTAAACACAAAACATTACAGCTTTAAACATGACACTCTCTTTTGCTGTTTAACTCTTTAAATAATGACTTGGTAAAACAAAACATCCAGTTTGTGCCAACTGTGTGGTTAGTGACTTCAAGGCAAAGTTGTACACAAGTCTCTGAGGGCAAGTCCAAGTCAAGTCCCAAGTCTAAGGTTACAAGTCGAAGTCAAATCACAAAATTGTCTCTGTTTTTTTTTTTGTTGTTTTAACTGTTTAAGGGTCCCTCCCATTCTTGGGAAAACAAACAAACAAAACAAACAAACAGACCAAAAAAATGTGTTTGTCCTCTAGTATATTGTAAAAGCAGACACCAGAATTACTAAAGCCTTTTAATTGATTATTAACTGAAGGCTAGTTGTGTGAATGCATTCAATGCACTCCCTCAGAGCATGTCATGAGGTCCCGATGCAGACTTGATGCAGCACAACGACGAAGCACGACGAAGAACTCTGACGGTCCTGCCAGAGTCAAACTGGAATCCTTGAACGTGCGCGTGTCCCACTCACTCGGTTCCTATCGTCTTCGTGCAGTCCCGGGGTTTTCAGTCGCTGGGTTAGCGGCTCAAAGTCCAGTCCGATGCAGGGTACGCTACGTTAGCTAAGTCGCGCTGACTAGCAAGCTCACACCCACCAAGTGCATCTAAACTTATAAAACCATAAACATGCTATTCTGAACTCACTGTCCGTTCGTTCTTAACATATTTATCCGTTTCTGAAACTTGTTGACAGGCTTTCTTCATCCTTCAGCCACGTTTTTCTGCCGCGAGTTTCTCGTCTCCTCCTCATGACGTCATCATTCTGCCCCCTCTCTGCATCCTCCAATCAAATTAATAGTAACAAAAATATATTAAGGCCTCTTCCTAATTAAACAGCAAAAGAGAGTGTCATGTTTAAAGCTGTAATGTTTTGTGTTTAAATTAAAACTTCTCATACAGTGTTTGTTGTGTTTTTTCTTTATTAACACAAATGGTCCACGCTTTAGATTAGGGTACTGCAAACTAGTGTAATAAGCAGTGTATAAACACATTTACAAGCATATTCTTAGTGGCTTATTAACTTGGTATTAGACATCAGTAATAAGCAATATAAGCAGTTCATTAATATCTTTATAAGCATATTCTTTGTGGCCTATTGCTTTGCGATTTAATAGCAGTCTAATAAGCAGCTTATTAATATCTTTATAAGCATATTCTTACCGGCCCATTAACCTGATAATATATAATACTGTAATAAGTAGCTTACAAATTGCTTATTAAGTATTTATAAGCACATAATTAATTGGATTGACATCATGCCATAATTTAGATAATGGTGTAATAAGCGGCTTATTAATATCTTTATAAGTGCATATAAGCAAATTATAAGCATCTTACTAATGCTTATTAATATCTTATTAATACTTAACAAGCACACCTTAATATAAAGCGTTACCCTAGTCTCTTCTTGGATGATCCCATGCTCGTGATTGACCTCTGCCTGTCTGTTCCTAATTTAGCTTTGCGGACTTTTAGCTGTGCTTAGTTCCTGTCTGAACTAAAAAACCTACTGCAAGTGGAACCAACTGTCTGCTTGTTTTTAATGCGGAAGCCCAAAATGTGCATAGGAAGTGGTTGCTTGAACACACATTGCCAAGACTGGTGTTAACGGAGCTTTAGAATTTGGAAAATTAGACAACCGGATTGTAGTTTGTTTGGGTATCCTATGGGTTTCCTACAGGCACTTGTGTATCACTTGCACACCTGTGCATGCAGCATTTGCATTTGGTCAATGCCTATACATGCACTGCACAAATAACAGCATAAGGGGACCGAATGACAGCATCATTCCTACATCTTAAGTGCATGTGTCTTACATTATCCTGAAATACTTCACTGTATACTTTTCACGCGCACAACAATGGTATGTTCCATTTTCATGGCGTTCCTTAAGGTGGCCACACAAGCCAAACACACACCTGTGCATCTGTTATGAACCAGTCCCTCCTGGCTATGACTCTGCACGGACCCAAACAACTGAAAAATGTGTACAGATCAACCCCTGTGTGGGTGCACATGTCAAGGGCATTAGAGGAAAATATCCTGCAGGAAAGAACAAGAAGATACAATTTGAAACTTCAAGGCTACAGTCAACATGCTAGTACCATCCAGTTCCATCACGCTCTTTCATTGTTCGAAAATAATCCACGTACACGATCAAGACAAAATTTGTCAACATTTTTACTGAAAGTGGAAACGGAAACGATGTAGAACATCTATGGATCTCATTGTGCAAAAAAAAAAAAAAATCATGAATTTTATTGACAGAGAAAGACACAACATGTGTTTTCATAGGAAAGCAAGACAAGCTTTGAGCCACTATAAAACTTTCTTTATGAGGTAACAGGGCACAACCTCTCTCCCTAAGGACCTCCTAATGAATGAACTTCTCTGCTGTCTGGTTTGGTGTGTGTTTTGTGCGCTCGTTTAAAAAAAAAAAAAAAAAGGTCCTACATTCATTTCCTTCATTTCTCTCACAGCTGGTTAAAAACTGAAATATTCAGAATTTGGCAGGTTTATAATAAAGTCTAATGTACGATTAGTTTCTTGACAGAATGTCCGATTCTGTCTATTTACTGAGAAGTAGACTGACTCTCTGCCAAATGGACAACCTCGGTCACAACTGGTATGTTGCGGTGTTTACGCTGACTGGCAGGAATGAGATTCCTCTGCACCACGTCTTGTTCATTACATTCCTGCATCAGACTGCAGACTTTCAGCCCATAAAACGCATTTGTTTTGTTTTCATTTACGAGTTCTCTGGATAGCAAGATTCTCTGCTTCTGAATTGAGCTTCAGTAACGCCTAAATCGTGTTGTCATTTTCATTCTGTTTTGCATTCTTTCACTGTAAGTACAGCTCAGGTTATCTTCATGGGTTTAAATGTCACGAAATGTAAATAAAGTCACCTGGAGGATGCTAATT
>NC_050516.1:3353169-3361891 GCF_002922805.2 Oryzias melastigma | reverse complement strand
GTAATAATATGTTGGTGTAGTAAAAAATTAAAAAATACCAGAATAAAAAGAACTGAAAACCTCATTTATGATTCAGTTATCCGTTCAATGACACTATGGAAACACGGGACCAACAAAGGTGGTAATTTATGGCATATGCAGACCAAATAAACCAAAACCATTCTATGCCATTGCACAAATATGTCTTGTCCAAAAACTTGATTTCAAATACATCTGGATGGGATGATGTGTAAGACTATACCTTGTACAGTAGATGCCATGGTGATATGCACTCTTATTATTGGTGTACTGTCCTCCAATACATTATAGGAAGAAGATAAACTTTGGACACCTATTTTCACACCTCTCTGCATTTCATAATAAACTGTGGCTCACGAACTCATTACTATGAACTGTATTTGTGAGTTGGTTGCTCCTTCTCAGCAGTTCGTAGGATCATGCACTGGTTCAAACATACAAAGGTCTCACCGGACTGCTCCACCCATATTTGAGTGTGGTTCTTCAGAGGAGACCTGATGGACCCTCAGGACGTCTACTCGCTGTCTGTCCCGAGTGTCTGGACAGAAAAAGGAAAGATGGCTTTTTCACATAAAACACCTACGGACTGTAACTCTCTACAAAAAAACAGTTCAACTTCCAAATCTTATATCTAAGCCTCAATTTGACGCCATTATGATGGATCTGGTGATGAAATCTTTAACCTGTAGCTGTTTTTAACTTTTTTATGTTTTTAAAAATTTGTATGAATTGTTTTTGGTGTGTGTAACTTTTTGCCTTCTGGCCAGGACTCCCTCGGAAAAGAGATGAATGGATCTCAAGGGACTTTCCTGGTTAAGCAATGGTAAATAAATAAAAAAAAACAATGTAGGTGCAAAATAAGACGATTTATAGACATGGCACAATGTCATTTGCATGATGGTTTACAAAGTAATTTTATGGCAAGTTGTTCTGGGCAAATAACAGTGTTTATTCAGTGGCCCCTCCCACAAGCAGCTAAATTTGGTTCATGCATAGATTTCTGCAGTTGAGTTCTAAATTTGTGCTTTTTTTTGGTCTGTTTTGCAGAGATGTGTCAAATTATTGCTTTAATTTATTTGCTTTAATTTATTATTTGCTTAATTAGTGCACATTTTTTTTAAAAAGGCTTTAAAATAATAACTATTGTATCTAATTATGTTCTCAAAAACAAAACAAAGGTCCAGTTGTTTATTTGAATGTTTTATTTTAACTCGGGTGAAATCGTGTCTTACATCGCTCTTGGGCTCGTCACTGCTGTGATGTCATCAAGGTGTGACTTGTAGTTATTTACAGAATTAACACCACAACACCACAACTATTATCTATCATGGAAGGGCTAAAGCCCGATGAGGTGTTTGTCATCATAAATTAAACAGGTATGCTGAGGGCGGATCGTAACAGACGGTCACTGTGAAATAAAGTATGTTAACATATTAAAGTTGCCCAGTAATAAGAAGTTTGTGGTAAATATTTTCAATTTATTTGTATTTTGATCTTTTACTCTGGCGCAATGTCACAAATTTAAATGCAAATACCTCAAATTGATACTTTTTACTTCAAAAGTTTGATTAAAAATAACTAATTAGATTAATTAATTACAAGTCATAACTAATTAATCAGACACAAAAATTAATTTCATACACCAGTTTTGCCACAGTCTATTGACAAAAATGACAATATTTAATATGTGCAACCATCAATAATGATTAATGTGTGTGTTCACTTTCAGCTTATCTCTTTCGGGGTCGCCACAGCGTAACAGCACCTACTGTTTCACATCAGTGATTTGGCAGAGTTTTTACACCGGATGCCCTTCCTGACACAACCCTGTACTTGAGGGGCACAGGGACCCAGTTAGGCAGCAGCGTCAAGGGTCTTGCCTAAGGACCCAATCTGGGTGGGGATCAGTGGACAACCCTGGGAATTGAACCCAGGGTTCCTGCGTGCCAGCCCTTCACCTAGCCCACTGAGCCACCCAGCCACCAATAGTGATTAATATGTTGCAGTTTACTACATTTGAACTTTTGGTAAATATTAAACTTAAGAGTGTGTTACTGCACAGTGTGCTGTCCCTAAAACTCTAATTCCATCTGTAGCCAGGAGAAGCGAGGGGAGATTACAAGAGGAAAAAGAGTTTTCTCCTTTTGGTTTTCCTTAATGAGCCATATTTTTTTTTTCGCAGGAATGTGGTTTAGTGGAGTGAACCCAGCACCCCTCAGACTGATGAAGCCACTTGGATGAGCGGTGAAACTTTTCACATCATGATTTAGCTTCAAGATAATGTCACCTGGATGAATGAGAACCATAACCGACATCGAGGAGCAGCGATGAACTTGTTTTGTATTCTTGTTTGTGGGAAAGTTTTTGCTTTTTCTTATGGTCATGGTTTGCAAAGCAGTTTTTGCCAAAAGTGGGCACTATACAGTCACAGTCTGTGACTGCACTTTTGGGCATGCAAATATTTTTGGTATGTGGCAATAAAACTGTTTACCTACAAGTTGTTGTATTTTGTTATTTTTCTTTATGCAGTAAAATGTGCTTCAGTGGTTTCTGGGTGTAACTTAAAAGCAATTTAATTTTCCTGAACAACTTGATGCTGGTTTATCTGACAAAATACAAAAGTGCAACAACAACTAAAGTGGGAAAAAGCAATTTCTCAGTGTTCTTACAACTGGTCCTTTTGGAGTTTAATTCAGATAAAAAATACACAGAGCAAACTTTTGAAATCAGTAAAGATGACATGTTTCTCTGAAAAGTCACCTTCGCGTAAGCATGAGAGACCCATCAGAGCTCCAGGATGAGGTCATTCCATTCGTTGTCATTGGACAGCTCCATCGTTCTCACACACAAACCCAGAGTCGACAGCAATCTTGAAATGAGTAAATAAATCAACACTAACTGTCACCTTGCACCAGCAAGTGGACCTTCCATTCATTGTAATTTAGTGACAGGAAGTGTAGCGAGAAGCCAACACAAAACAAAACATCCACAACCCTAATGGAGATGGAAAATGTCTGGGATCCTGAGGATTGTTTAGCATTAAATCTATAGAACGCCTCTTAAGGATTAGATATCCAAGTTTACTTTCTAAACAAGAAAGAAAAGGTTTAGATGATGTCAGATTACTGATGGAAAAAGAGTCTGTTATGGACAGCAGTTTATTTAGTGTTCTTCTGTCTCCTGCTGGTTCAAACTTCACTATTTCAGCTGATGCACCTCCAGCCTTACAGGTTAGCCTGTTTGAATGTCTTTTGTTGCAGCTGCTTTACCTCCAGACTATTAGGAGGGGTGGAAGATTTTATGCATCTTAGAAGAACGTGGGTGATATACTTGAACGAACTTGAGTAGAGTCTATTTATGCAACACTTGCTTTTCTATGGTTTCCAAGCAGAGGCTAAATGTGAGTCCTCTTCATCTTTTTAACACACAAAAAGTTAGATTTTATTCACATATTTACATTATAAATGTCTGTGCGTTCTTCCCAATAGTGTGTGGTTTAAAATTTAAACTGTAAAAAAAATCTGTGTAAGCATGAATAGAATTCTAGTTTTAGATAAACATTTATTTAAATCTTGTTGAACAGAAAATGAAACATGCATTTGCATTTACACATTGTAACGCAAAACTCCGTCTATAAAAAGCCTTGTTACACTAAACTGTTGCAAATTCAAACACTGTAACAAAAACTGTTGCAGATCAAAGGATTTTAACAAAACTGTTGCAAATTCAAACATTGTAACAAAAACTGTTGCAGATCAAAGGATTGTAACACTAAACTGTTGCAAATTCAAACATTGTAACAAAAACTGTTGCAGATCAAGGATTTGAACAAAACTGTTGAAAATTGAAACACTAACAACAAACTGTTGCAGATCAAAGGATTGTAACACTAAACTGTTTCAAATTCAAACAATGTAAAAAATGTTTTGTAGATCAAAGGACTTTAACAAAACTGTTATAAATACAAACATTGTAACAAAACTGTTGCAGATAAAATGATTGCAACACTAAACTGTTGCAAATTCAAAAATTGTAACAAAAACTGTGGTAGATCAAAGGATTTTAACAAAACTTGCAAATTCAAACATTAAAAAAAACTGTTGCAGATCAAAGGATTTTAACAACACTGTTGCAAATTGAAACACTAACAACAAACTGTTGCAGATCAAAGGATTGTAACACTAAACTGTTGCAAATTCAAACATTGTAACAACAAACTGTTGCAGATCAAGGGATTTGAACAAAACTGTTACAAATTCAAACATTGTAAAGCAAAACTTCTACAGATAAAAGGATTGTAACACTTAACTGTTACAAATTGAAACATTGTAACACAAAGTGTTGCAAATAGAAGCATTTTGTTGCAAAGAATTGTTCCAAAAAGAAGCATGTGAAAACTGTTGCAGGTACCATTACATAGAGTTACAACACAGCTAACCCTGTAATATGAGTCAGCAGGATGGTGGGAACTGAGCAGCTTTACTGAGATTCAGTCTTGCCCACATATTCCTTCTCTAATTGAATTAGGAAGTGGTGGGCATGTAAAGAGCTGCAGAGAGGGGCTGCAGGTAAAAGGACTTGGCTTTTTAATCGTATGCGTCTGTTTGAAGTGTTTAACTCCCCCAGAACTTTTATGAGCTTTGCTTCTCTCCGTGTTGTGCAGTGAAGGATTGAGTTTCACAAGGCGGGTTAGTTTGTTTATTTTGCAGTGAGGCAATGAATGTGGAGGGTGGTGAAGAAAAGGGGTAAAAAAGAAAGATAGATGGAAGCAAGATAAGAAAAAGAGGAGAATCTGCACAGATCAGGAGAGGACAGAGAACGCTTACGTGGAAGTGGACAGTAACGACTTGTTTAGGTGGTGAAATGACGAAGTAATGCAGTGAAAAAAAGTGGTGATGTGTGTAGATAACATTTCAGACAAACAACTTCTAATCCAAGAGTTTTTCCTGACAGAAACACATCTATAGGAAGCTGAAGCCAAATATTTAAATATTTTCAGGGTTTTTGCAGTTTGAAAATATTTGCAGTAATGCATCCAAACAGCACAGAGTGTTCACAACTCAGCAGAATTCTATTTATTTGATTTGTTCATGTGTTCAGCCAACATGAAGCCACTCCCTCTGTTTGCATTCAGACTTTTTCCTTGGGTTGAGTCGGTAAAAACACCTCTAAAATCTGCTGCTGTATTTTATTGATTCTCGTCAATAGAACCCAAACACTATGGGCTTAATGGATGGAGGATGTTGTCCTTTAGCTTGTCCTGGTAGACAACAGAAATCATGGATCATTTGAAAAAATTAAGCTGTCCCGGTCAGGGGAAGCTAAAAACTAATATATGTGTATATATATATATATATATATATATATATATATATATATATATATATATTAAATAGCTTTTTCTGTTCTTTTTAATTTTTTTTTTTCTTTTATGAATACAGTTTTATTTGTTCTTGTTTTGTGGAATACAGTTAGTTTCATCCTTGTCATGGTAAGGCTCCCTTTCCAAGTGAACCCTCCTATCATCAGTAGTTAGACTCCCTGTGACCTTGAACTGGAATCACCGTGTATAAAGCATTCTGTACATTGTAGTTGTTGTTTTTTTTCTTTTTAAACAAAAATTGTGTTCTGCATCCTGATTGACCAATGTCTATAAAGCTCCTGTGTCCAGAAAGAGACAGGATCAGAAAGAGAAAGAGATCAGAAAGAGATCAGTTTGCCGCATGTACATAAATCTTTGATCATGAGTTGATCTTTGTGTTCATTCTATAATGCTGGATGTTTTTGTTCTATTAAAGTTTGAAGGTTGAAAGTTTAAATAAGAGAGATTAGGGTCAAAATGTCAGACTGTATGAGAGAAGTGTATGAAGTCTGTAATGAGAGGTCTTACAGCCTTAAAATATCAGTGATCCTACTTTGCAGATTTGACCTAAAATGTTATTTTAAGAACCTAACCCACGATAAGTGAGGAAACACTATGTAGATATAACTTCCAGAAAGTTCCTCTTTTAGTCTCACCAGTTTCCAGAAAAATTAGAAAAAAGTTTGGAGATAAGTCAGATTTATTTTATTATTTTTTTAATGTGAGTCTTTCTGAAGATTTTTCTTTGTCTTTTGCACAGCAGAACCTCTTCCTCACATTTCCCATGAATCAATTTTTCTCCAGGGGTCTGTAGACTTTTAAATAGTGAACTTTGAATTGCCCCCTTGCAGTTTCCATGCAGGTCAGTGTAAGACGTTCTTCTATTGTTTGCACATTTCTTTCCTGATAATTGTTAAAATTGAAAACATAAATCCCTGGGTCAAGCCTCAGTGGTCTGGCCTTTGCGGTCTGGCCACCTGATCTGTAACACTTGCCATGTGAACCCGGGGTAAGAGACGTGTGGCAGCCACTGAGCCAGTGAGGGCGGGTCAAATCGTGGTGGCGGGGCGGCAGGCCATACAACGCCACTCAAGACTTTAATTTCTTTTTCGGCACCTTAATCAAGACATGAAGAATCTAAAACCTCATATACTGGTAGGAATGTTGCGCTTTAATGTAATTGGGAGCTATGCCACAAAACTATTATGTTTTGTGTTCAAGTGTGACTTTTCTATCATTTTTAAACGAAACCTGTTGAGGATGGTTTGACATCCCTTTCATTCAGTCACTAGACCCACCATGAAATCACACAGATGCAACCATCGCTGGATGGTGCAAAATGTTCAAATGAAAATGATCTAAGATAGACACTTATAGACCAAATTGATATTTAGTCATTTTTGCACCATCTCTGCAGGTTTGACGATAATCTCCGCTGTAGCAGATTCCATAAACACGTTTCTTGTGATTTTACAAATACTTGAACTTTGACCCTGAGGCTGCACCTCCTCCATGTGAGGCTAGATGGCGTTCAGAAGCTTCAAAAGTGTCAGCCAAATGTGAATCCCCTCATCACTGTTTTGCAGGATGTCAGAGAAAAGATTTCCACTCTCACAAGCAGTATTTGAAGTCGGGGGGGTGCGTGTGTTTGGGCTGCTTCGCTTGGCTGCTGTGCTGTTCTGACATCCAACCCAAACGGCACAATACTGTACTCACAAAAGCTCCTATTTTAGACTTTATTTTTATTTCACCTCAATCTGCACATGTTGGATGAAGCCGCGGCTCATTTCAGCTGTTTTCCTTAAACTGTTCTGTCTCATTACACCATGTGTACATCTGTCAGTTTGTCCAAAGGCTTAATTTGTTTTTCTAGTTATTCTCATGTATGCTATTCATTTTTATTTATTCTAAAAAAGCTGGCGTAAGTTCCAGTCTTCTGTTTCTGGTCGGCAGAGGTCACACTCACAGGTATTAATGGGTTGGCTTTAAAATTAAGAAATTAATTTCACAAATTTCAGTTCAGAAAATCGAAATTTTTCGAAAACTTTGCTTTTTTTTTTTTTTTGGGCTGATTTAATTTTGTCTTTTGTGTGTGTGGAAAGAATCACTAAGATGTTTATCTAATAACCAAGACTAAAATTCCCTGTCATTAAGCCATAACATTTTTTTTTCTTTTAAGGGATCAATCAAAATGACTAAAAATATCACATACTCAATTAGTGAGTGAAACATTTATTGTCTAATCACCAGAGAAAATAAGAAATGTTAAGGGTAAAATATACCGTTCATGTTGGTGTGAAAACAGTGGCAGACTTACCAGTTTGGGGCCCCCTGCAGTGGTTGTATTAATTTTCTAAAGCCTTATAGGTTCTTCATCAGTCCACTAGTAGACCAAATCTATGTCAAGAATCCAAATGTTTTTTATAGCAATAAAAACCGAAATCATTTCAAAAGTGCTATGAGGGAGAGCTTGAAGTAAGTCTGCATTGCAGTTGAACTGTGATTTTGAGGACACAAACAAAACATAAAAAACATAAGAAAAATATATTTATAGGACAGGTTAACACATAAACATTTATTTATTCTTAGTAGACTATTCATCTCATGATGGCAGGTGAGGCAGTGCTTCACATGATGAAGCGTATTTCGATAAGGAACTAAAAGCTGTAGAACCAAAACAATTATGTCCATCACCTGCAAAGTAAGAATCAAAACCGTTCAATTGAGTGGGAAACCTCTCCATCTGGAAAAAGTGAATATTGGAAAAACTTTCCATTGAGTGGAATATTCCATTGCTACCAAGGAACGGGGGAGGACAAAACCCTTTCACATGATCAGTCTTACTTATGGTGTTTCAGTGATTTAGGGTTTTTGTTGGCTTTTTTTTACTGAGTTAAATCATAATGGGTTTAACATTTATTTTAGACACTTTTATTGAGTGTTTAACTTGGGGCCCAGAGTGTTGGGGGGCCCCAAGCAATCAACTACCCTTGTCCAATGGTAAGCTCACTTCTGTGTAAAACAAGCAAACAAACAATTAAACAAACAGACAATGTCACCATACAGTGCACATGAAGTTTAGGTTAATTGTAGAGCCAAACTCAATAAGAATTAGCCAAAGTCCTTTTTTTAAAAACCTTTTTCAAATATTTTTATTTAGACTAAGGAAAAATATTTTTAGCTTGTGTTTTTTTGTCACATATTCATTTATTTTAATTTCCTTTTGATGGATATTATTTGTTCTGTGTATTTATGACCGTATGAAAGATGCAGATCTAGAATCATTTTCCTTTTTATTCTTTTAGTTGTACGTTCTGACAGGGCCGTGCAGAGACATTTGGA
>NC_050516.1:3316111-3353045 GCF_002922805.2 Oryzias melastigma | reverse complement strand
TCTTCAAGACAGAACTTAAAAAAAAAACAGCAAATAAATGAAATCTTGGTGTGTGAGACTGAATAATAGATCGAGTCAAACCATAAATCTCTAAATCTATCAGGCGATCTATGACTGTGATCTCTCCCAGCTGAGTTGTGGGTTGTAAAAGAACAGTTCAAAGATACAAGTCAACACCATCTCGAAAAAAAGACAGAAATGCTGCGAAGCTCGAGGACTTTCACGAGGGTGAGGGCCAAACCTTTTATCGCTACATTTTTGAGACTCAAACAAAAGAATGATCCTAGTAAGGGAGTGGTGAACTGAACCCCTAGTGACATGCACTCATACAGGGGTTGACCAGAACAAGTCCAGTGGGTCTTTGGGTTGTCTGGACCCGTGAATGGTCATAGAGGATTGGTCACATCTTAAAGGAAGCCCAGGTGTGTCTTGGGGCTCATGGGGCCACTGCAAGGGATGTTATGAAAAAGGAATGTACCATTATCACGTGTGGTAAGTGTATTGTCAACTATTTATAAGAATATCACACCATGGCTATGTCTGAATTCCTTCCCCACTCACTAAATGGTGCACTTTATAGTGTGTTCGCCATTTCCTAGTACTGTTCGAATCTATAATTCCAAAAATCGAGTGCACTATAAATTTCCCAGAAGTCTTTGCAAAAAACTAGCATTCATCGATGCTCACTAGAGATAGATTTTTGCAAAAAAAAAAAAAAAACATATTTAAATGTGATTTTCTAATAAACCATCCACATTTTCATTATCTCAACACAGTGTAGTCACAAATAGACGTTTGAAATATTCTCATTGATTAAATTTTCACTTTGTGAAATTGGTGACGTCATATCCGGCGTTATTAAAAATGAAAGAAAAATAGTGAGCATGGCGTCCGGACTGCTTTTAAAATCCAGGGCACTATATAGTTCTGCGCTTGATAGTTTTTATTAGTAAGGGATCAGGGTGGGAATTTGGACACAGCCTAGATTTTATGCACTCTCAGGCACACTTAAGTTTTAGACCTATTCAATATATCAACCGTACACTTTTTAATCCACAGTGTCTTATATGTAGATTCATTCTGATTGTGGGTTTGTTTAAAAAACCACCTCCTTCAAGCGCAAAAACCTTTTTTTTTGGTATATGCAAGTTTTTCTTAAATTGTGATGCTTCCATTAAGTGAATTTATAATCACAAATTCAACTTGTGTAATTTCATAGGTTATGGAAACAAAGTTCTGACTCTTTTAGCTCACTTACTGCACCTTCTAAATGATATAATAATAATAAAAAAGGTCATTCATTGACGGTGTGTCCTATAATCCTGTGCGCCCTAATGTGACAAAAACATGGCAGGTTAAATGACGTTATGACATATGGAGGATGATGCTGTCATACAGTGCTCTTGCACCACATTCTAGTAACCACTAAGGTGCAAGTACTGACCCAATTACTGGCAGCACACAAACGCTGCCCGCACAGGTTGTACAAGTAATAAACGTGCCAATAGGTTTCCCACGTAAACTACCCTCTGATAATGTTCCTAATTTCCTCATTTCTAACAGTTGGGGTACAAGGAGCGCCTCCTTGTACAGTGCCCAGGATCCCCAGGGGTCCAAAAACTGTAAAATCTGCGCATCTTGCTTGCGTTTGACCTACTTCACCCTATGTGATGTTTAAGTGTTTGCTACGACCTGTCACCCGCAGCATGCCCATAGGAAAAAAAAAAGTGTGTGGACATTTTCACTCTACCGGCTCACAGAGCACTCTACAACTGTCAAAATTTGTGCAGGCCACCTGCGTGTTTCATATGGGTAGGGTTGGGCACCGAAGTTCGGTTCCAAGTAGGAACCGTTATGATTTGCGCGGTTCTACCGAAACCGAAAGATGCGGCTGCAAACGGTGCCGGATTTCGGTTCCAAAGTTCATTGAAGTTTCATTTGTCTGTGGACATGTCAATCACTTGTACTCCCTTCTGATTCTTTTCGATTCAGCCTATCTATTTACTTTCTTGTGTTCGTGGGCGGGCTCATATAAAACCGCCGAGATGGTCGGCTTCCGCAACGTCGGTGGTCGGGACTTTCGCTGTGAATAGTGGAGTTTCCGCAATTTTTAAACAACGCTGGAGCCCCATCCCAAAATGAAACAATGAATCGTTTCCTCCTTGTTGGGCTGCTAATAGCAGAAAGCTCGGCTCGGCTCCGCCCACCACCACAGCGGGTCGTCATCATCTGCTGCGCTTTGCAGCCGTGTGATTGACATTTATCTTCCGCCTTATTTTATTGAAATAAAATATTGCTTTTGCCCAAAAACAACTGCAAATAAATGCCACATTCCTGATTTAATTTAATAAAATGTCAGGCTAAAATTTCAAGGACGTTTAAGTTTATTTAAGACGGAGTTTTATATTAGTGTAGCGGACTGAGTTCTGCTGGGTAACTGTATGGGTGCATTCTGGATTCCAGGGTTCAGTAAATGCACCAGTAGGAGACGCTGATTGGCCCTTGTTCTGTCACTCAGCCTGTTGTCGGGGGTTTGGACTGGTTGGGCGCAGCTATTGGCTGAATAGGAAAAAGAGGGTGGGCTGTGCAGGCGCGAGGGAATGAGAATGTTTTGGGGGAAGCGCTCTCCCCTGTTGGTTCGGTTCTGAAGTTGCTGCAAGTTGTACGGCGTTGGTTACGGCCGACAGTAACCAGAATAAAGAGCATTAAAAAGCTTTGGAGTTTCGGTGCATCAGTCTGGAGGGACGCTACATTATGCTTTATATTACGTGCGCACAGCTGCACGGCAGAAGGGAGTCTGCGCTTGTTTGAAGCCGTTCTGCTTTGGGTTTAGGAAGATAAAGGCATTATTTTTTATTACTGAAGTACCGCAATAAGCACCGAAAGGGAACCGAAACCGAAACAAAAGAACCGCGGTAGAACCGGAACCGCATCAGAACCCATCGGTGCCCAACCCTACATATGGGTCCGTACAGCTACCCAGAAGGGCAGTTCTGGCTAACACTTTTGTTTTAATTATACAGTATTTTGAGATTCAGGCAAGTTTCAGACCTGTGAATTAATATATACAGTATATATATCTTGAATAAAAGCCCCATACTTTCTCCTGTGAGGCACTAGAATCTGATCACTTTTAAAGCCAGTTGAGCCTTTTGACTTCCAGTTTTTTCCAGATTGTTCTTCCTTTACCTCAATCTGTTATAAATTATTTACTGTCAGTCATAGAAACTGTTCTCATCACTGCAAAAGGAGAAACGTTACTCAAAAGTAGGAGAATAGTGTTTTTTATTTCTTTGTAAAATACCTCCCGCACTGTACGTAAACCAATGATTTAAGTGATATGGAGCTCAACTAGAATCTGTTTCATTGAGTGTTTCTACGAGTGTCGGCCCAAGAGGTGAAACTCAAGGAGCCACTCGAATACAATCACAGAAATGCCAGGGGTAAGCCCTTACACACGCACAAACACACCCCCACACACACACGCACGCGCTCGCGGGGGAGAGAAAGTCATTAAGAAGATCATAAATCACTGGGAGCTCTGTCAGAGAGGGATCACTCTCCCACTGTCCAAACACGCTCTTACTCAGCTTTATTAGCTGCTCTCACCCAGACTGCAGACATTTGCCTCCTCACTGGAGATAATCACAAAGATTGCATCATGTTTGCCAGGACTCTCAAGGCAGCAAGTTCAGCGGATGGGGTAAGACCCCTCACAGTGAGCCAAACTCTCTTAGTGTTTTCTGATCCATTAACTGTTATTTCGAGGAGGAACCATGACCAAGCCGCAAACATTTCCTGCATAAGTATTACTTCTTGTCTTCAATGATGTAGAAGATTTTTTTTGTTTGACCCCAAACCATTGACTATATCTGAGAGCTGGACCGAGTGAGTATGACATCACCCATTCAGACTCAAAATAAATAAATAAAATTCCTTCTTCTTTTTTTTGCAATGTGGATTTTGCCATGTTGGAACCTAGATGACAACAGTGATAGGTCAAAATCGGTCTAAATCATTGGTTCTTCTGCAACCACCAATCAAGAGTGAGCTTATTAGAAGGCCACACCCCTACCACTTGAAAGCGGGTTCTGGATAATCTGTCAAATGTTTCAAACGTTCAATATGAGACCATGTACTTTTATTGAGGAATCTGATTGGCCAGTTTACTGACCAATCAGGATTAGCAAGAACATGTTAAAAAATGAATCTGATAGAGAATAGTTATTCTGACAACTGTAATGGTTGAGTAATCGGTGTTTATTTCTTAATTGAAGTCTAAGGAATGGGATTTGGCTTCTTAGAGTCAGCAGGTACATCCTGTTTCAAACGCAACAGGGGAGGGGTCACTCAGTCCAGTTCTGATACACAGTTAATGGTTCAAATGCAGAATGGACTCTATTTTATGAGTGACAGCAGCGGAAGCCTTTCATTCTCAAGTCTTTGTGTTTGACAAATTGGGGGCTCATCCGGGATCTGAACTCAAGAGCTTTTGAATAGAATAGAATAGAAAATACTTTATTAATCCCTTTCGAAGTCCTCAGGGAAATTCAGGATTTTTGCATTCCAAGCGAGAACCATATACCCTTGAATAAAGTTGAATTAATATGATTTTAAATTAAATGTATTCTTGAGGCTACTAACAGTTGTATGAAGTGCTAGTGGCACAGCAAAAGCACACAATCAACTTGCCTTTGACCTCAGCGACCCTAAGCTAACAGCACCACTAACCTTTTTTTTTTCCCTGGGAATGGGAATGACTGGATCTGGATAAACAGCCTCAGTGGGACTCAAAGGCGACGCCCTGAGTCACCCAACCCAACAATGACACATGTGCTCCTTGTATACAGGAACTTGCTACAGCTCAGAGCGAAGTGTAAAAGCATCAACACCCTCTGGGTGGAAACTGGTCCGAATGCCAGAAGAAAACAGAAAAAAGCAGCAGGCGCTCAGCGCTGTTATCTCTGCTCTGACGAGGGACCTCCTTCATCTGTGCGTGCCTGTTTCCGGTTGGTCATCCAGGATATTATTCACTGCATTGGGGAAATCTCTTGTGTGTGATTGTGTTTTCAGTGGTGGAGCACCTGCTGGAAGGAAGTGACATGTCAGGAAAGTGACGGCTCATTGACACTCCAGGATTTCCCTCTCTGTGTATTTGCCTTCAGCTACTGATAAGCAAAGCTGCTATCTGTGAATCGAAGTTAGCTTATAGACCAAACAGAGGAGGACACGAGTACACCCACACAGTAGGAGAAATACAAAACACCCTCTGACTTCTTTCAGTTTAACTTTCTAAACCTTTAAAAAAAAGAGTAAAACAAAAAAACGGTGTGCCCTCAAGGACTTTTTAAAATTAAAACATTTATAAAAATAAGTGAAAAAGGAAAGAGTGATGACTTTAGAGCAAGCTTAAAGACTCTGAAAAGCAGTTTTTGTGTGCAGAATTACTGCATGTTGCAAATAAAAAGCTGCATGGAGAGGATGTTTCCAAAATAAAAGTTTAAACATGGACTCTAATAGCAGCTGAAGAAGCAGTCAGGCAGGACAGTACATTGATATGAGTGACCCTGAATGACTGTTTATTCACACCCATGGGAAAGTCAACAACCTGTGTAAAAAACATATAGATGTCGTAGTATAAGTAGCACAAATACTCGTGTTTCAGCGACTATGATGACTGTACTTTTATGTGGACTTAAATACACTTTAAAGGCACACTCCAGCGAAAATTGTAGTTTTCTAACATGCTCTTGTAGGATTTTTTATAATGTAGGACATATATTTGAATATGAAAGGGTAACACTACATTCAATCAATTTGTTTTATTGTATCTGTATAAATTGGGCTTTAAAAATGCATACTGTCGGTCCATGCCAAATTTTTGACAATTTAAAGGGTAACACAAAATCTTCTTTCTTTGTCTGTTGACCTCTATAAATGGAGCTTAAACAGTGCTGTATGTTTGTCCTTGCCAAAATGTTGACAATTTAAAATAAACATGTTTAATTTCTGAAATTAGTCTAAAACTGCCTGTGTGCTGCCCCCTACAGGTTGAAATGAGGTAGTACCGTTGAATTTTAGATCGGTCAACTGGTGTAAGTCCCACGTCATTTCAGAAGTTCCATGTCACCATGCTCTGAGGCTCCAGTATAAAAGCCCTTCTCATCTTTGATTCTGTAACAGTTGGTCGTTATCTTTAGCATGGCTAGTTGGTGTTTTGCCTTCAGTTATCAAACATCTACTGGCTTGGGCAATTTTCCAGTGGACTTGGAAGTTAGACAATGTTGGTTGAGTGCTATAGGTATTGAATTTAGCAAACTCCATCCTGGTGATGGATTTGCAATGAATGTTTCCCTCTGGGTTGTTTGCTTAGGTTACATTAGCCTCTATTAGCTTACATGCTTGCGTCATTTTACCATTCAGACACTAGTCCCCTTCGGTCCTGCAAACCCTCAGCTGTGCCGAGTGTTGTGTCAAGATTTGTATCCCCTGTCAGTGGTATTGTTGAATTGTTTCTTCACTTATCTTGCAGCCCCCTCATCTGGCATTACTGAGTCATCTTCATGAGACAGTGGCTCCAAACCATGAGCGACTGCCTCAGAAGAAGCTCAAGGAGAAAAATCCTTAACCTCCACGGAAAGTGGCATCACTTTGTTCTGAGCCAGAAAGCAAAGCTCTCAATTTACCGGGCGATCTTCATTCCAGTACTCACCTATGGTCATGAGCTCTGGGTCGTGACCGAAAGAATGAGATCCCGACTACAAGCGGCTGAAATGAGTTTTCTCCGGAGGGTAGCTGGACGCTCCCTTAGAGATAGGATGAGAAGCTCAGTCACCCGGAGAGAGCTCGGAGTAGAGCTGCTTCTCCTCCGCATCGAGAGGAGCCAGTTGAGGTGGCTCGGGCATCTGGTCCGGATGCCTCCTGGACGCCTCCCTGGTGAGGTGTTCCGGGCATGTCCCACTGGGCGGAGGCCCCGCGGAAGACCCAGGACACGCTGGAGAGACTATGTTTCTCGGCTGGCCTGGGAACGCCTCGGGGTCCCCCCAGAGGAGCTGGAGGAAGTGGCCGGGGAGAGGGAAGTCTGGGCATCTTTGCTCAGACTGCTGCCCCCACGACCCGGTCCCGGATGAAGTGGAAGAAGATGGATGGATGGATGGATGGAAAATTCAGTGGTAGTGCTTAAGAAATAAAACTAAACATGATCTTAAACTAACTGTACTTTTGAATGCATGTAATGTCTGTAAGATTCATAAAAAATCTTCACGTTAAGGTCTATCTCACTAAACTGCCACAATATTTAAAGGAAAAACATGAATTAGTGACTATTTCTAATCATTTTCAGTTTATGTTCTGGTAAGAAGATGGCACTTTGTCACTTTTTTGTCCTGAACAAGTACATCATGTAGAGTTGTGTTATACTCTTCAGTGAGACTTCTTTTATAAACTTCAAACCTACACACAGACACAATACACGACAAACTGAGCTCTTTTCTTTTTGCCTCCTCAATCATGTGATTATCAGCTGACATCCTTAGGAGAGGATTTTTTTTAATAAAACACTGATACACTTGGGTTTTTACTGCAGAATTGATTCATTTCAATACATTGTTTTGCAGTGATAAAGATAGCGCCACACAATCATTTTCGACAGTTAGACATGTTCAGTTAAACATCACTTTCATGATTTCTGCGGATAAGATAAGATTAAACTAAACTTTGACCTGCAGATTTCTTCAAAGAACTGGCAGATCTGATGCTGCAAACATCTGAAGTTCCCACGTAAAGCTAGGAGAATCAAACCAAGAACAAACACATGGGTTTGTTACATTTTAACAATAAAATATCTGTTGCCTAACGTGGCTATGTGTGAAATTCCACACTTAATTTAGCATAAGCGGCGCACCAAAGTGAGCGTCCAAAATCTGACTGCAACCCCAACTGTCCCCGAATTGATGTGGGTCAAGGCAGGAGGAACGTTTAAGTGATTTCAGTCTTTGTTTTTTCACTCTCACCTCATCTGTTTTGGTCCAAACGCATGTCTGCAGCTCACTGATTTTTTAAGAGACAATAGGATCCAGCTGGGAGGCTGTAAAGCCTTTGGAACGTCACTAAAGAGGCAGCACGGTCTTCAAGTGGCTTCAATTAGCCAGCCACATGCTAATAAAGCTCGTTAAAAAGAGAAGGATGACTTGGCCGTTTTGTGAGGTCAGAGAGAAATGCATGGTACATCCAAAAAGATACTGTACTGATTACTCACAGTTTCCATCACAATGATAGCTAATTTATCAAAGTGCAATTTTAACATAGAAAATCTTAGCGTATTGAGACGCAATAACAAACAGTGATCCTTTTATTCAGAATCTGGAGCATCATTTTTTGTAGTCTGTTGATAAATGAGGCGCAGAAACACGCATGTGTGGGGAGTTGCAGCAGAGGACACAATGACAGCGCCAAGTGTGTCGTGTCCGACTGTCGTCCTGATTTCTGCTTCTACTCTAAACCCACTCAGTCTGACTGAGACACTCGCTTATGCTGACACAGCAACCAGACATTCCATCCATCAACGTAAACCAAGAACCTGAACCTCAGTCCTGTGTTCTTCCACAACCTTCTAAACTTTGCAACTTTTCCTTGTTTAAATGTGTTTCTGTCTGCATTTTTTGATTGAACAGAGCTGTTTTTGATGATACATCAACAGTAAAAGCACAAGTGATGTACATTTGTGGCAGAGAACCTTACAAAGTCAACATTCTAAAATTAGGATAACACACAAAGGTGTGACTTCCACTTCCATGAGATGTGATAGAGAGTACTGTAACAACTGAATGACAATTCCATTCCTTTTTCTCCTCTCCGCTAGCATTTATTTTTCATTTAGTTCTCCATGCCTCTGTTTGTCACAGTGCAATTCATGTGTTGTCCCTCTTTCTCACTACCCTGCGGGGGTCTGTGCTGCTGTCCTTGGCAGTGGACCTCGCCTCTGGCTCGTCTCACAGCCCCAGCTGTCCCCCAGTTTCATCTGGATGAAGCTTATCTGCTACACTATTCAAACATGTAATTGTAGAGTTGGATAAGCTAATTCTTCTTTAACAGTCCTGGTACATCACCTGTCCATCCTGGGAGAAGAGGGTCCAAGGGCAGGGATGCACAGTTTAGTTTAGTAAGGAGAAAATGATTGAGTCTTTCTCCCAAGATCTCTTCAAGAGCTGCTGCAAAAACAGAGCAAATGACTCTTCACATCCACTCCAAAAGTTTTTTAACTGTTGCATTTGAGCAAAATATGACGAATTTTAAGGGCAGAACCTCCAGACTCACCAGCAGTTTGTTTTTACCATAAACTGTCAAATTACTAAACAGTTAAACCTGGATTAAGGATTAGGATGTCACTGTTTTCCTTCGAATCTGATATTTTTGTATGGCCTTTAGTGGTGGGTGGTACTGGAAATCTGGATATCAATCCAATACGAAATAATGAAAGGGTTAATATTGCTGATATTGATATTTCTTTCTTAAAATGTTTGATTACAGGAAATATTCTGAAATACACAATTTTTTTCTTGCTTAAATGTAAAAGAAAACACAGGATGACTTTCAGCAAATAAATATGTTAATTGAATAATTACAATTATCTGAACTGAACAGACATCAAATGTAGAACATGTATTTTAATAATGACATAATACAATAATAATAAGAAGAAAACAATAACTAGATCAAAATTTTTACATTTCATATATGTTATGTTAACTTGACAATGCTGTTTAAAAATCAATAAAATTCTACTGGAAAAAAATTCATTTATTTTTAAATGTTAGGAGTGTCAAATATTTAAATTCTTAAAACTGCACTTACTGTGTGACATTTACGTTGAGATCTAACACTTACAAAATATAAATCAGAACTTTTTTTTGAAGAAGAAGAAAGGAAAAAAAATGTAGTTTTGAAGATATTAAACACAGCCCGCACGGTGGTGTAGTGGTTAGCATTCTTGCGTTACAGTGACAAGGCACTGGTTTGAATCCAGGCTGACTCCTTTCTATGTTTGAATGTTCTCCCTATGAATGTGCAGGTTTTACTAGGGACTCTGGTTTCCTGCCATAGTCCAAAGTCATGCTTCTTTTCCCAACAGTAGCTGGGATAGGCTCTAGACATCTTTACTTTATTAATGTCATCCTGCTTATAACTTTTGCAACTTCCAAATGACTGTTTGCACACATTCCCTTTCAAAATCACTAAGTCATTTTGTTTCACTTCAACTTTAAAATTTTGTAAAAAGTCTGAAATCATCATTTAGTTTTACAGGGATCTTGATCTCAGTGGGTTTTATGTGATTAAATAAAGGTTAAAAAAATAACCTATGACCTTGAAAGGGATTCAGTGGGTTCAGAAGCTGCAAAAGCAAAAAATAGTTTTAAAAAGGTTTATCTTACTAAATAAACCCCGAACAACTCCCGTTTGCATACACAAGAGATAAATGACTCAAACAAGACAAAAAAAGCAAAGTTGCTATTTTAATCAACTAAAACTCATGAGAAATAAACCCAAAACAAATGTGTTTTAAAATGTCTTCATTTTTTATACTCTGGATGATAAATTACTTACTGTTTATAATAAAATGTGGTGAAAAATGGTAAAATATCAGAGCATTGCACAAAATTCTGGCACAAATTAGTCAGTTTTTTCTTTAGCATGTTTTCTCATGAGTCTCCTCAGCCGTTACTGCTGTCCATGAACTCTGAATGATCCTAACAAAGCTCTGTGTTACATCATACATGAACTCTTTCCCATAAATAAAAAAAAGACATTAGGCAACAATTGGGTAATAATATATTTATGTATGATTATTTCAAATGAAAAAGAAGAAAAGAGCAAACAAAAGAAAAAAAGCATAGAAAGAAAAGGGGTTATGTGGACTGTTGCTGGTCCATGAGACAGTTGGTGCCGGGACACACACTTTCTTATTTTTAGCGATGCATTTTAAAATGGGAACTATTGTATGTGTTTGTTTTTAATAATTTTTAAATTTCTAACTTTTCACCTTATTGATTTTACTTAAGTTTTATCAATTGAGCCTCATTCTCGTCACATGTCAAGTTGCTCGCCAAGTTGCTACTTTCTTAAAGCAGCTGGGCCGACCATTTTAGGACTAAATTGAATATATATATATATATATAGTATTTGGAAAGTTTGGAAACAAAAGAAGAGCCTTCAACTTCAAAATGAAAGAAAACAGCATTATTAACAAAAAAAAAACAAAACCCACAAGAGTCTTTTCTCCAGACATGGATTTATTGCCTCAGTTGTTTCCCATGGACAATAACAACAAAAAAAAAAAAATTCAGAAACCCACTGTCCAATGTTACAAGGATGTTGCTAATAAAGTTGTTAAAACAGTTTGTTATTTAGAAAATACTGGTTTTAATGTATTTACCAGTCACACCTTAATAGTCAAATGAGGCTTAAATTGGCGTCCGATTTTTCAGCTTTTAATACCAGATGTGCTTTTCAGCACTAAAATGTCAAACACATAGTATACCATATTTTCCACATTTACACTTACCTAAAAGCTTTATGTTTTTTTCCAAAAAATGACCGTGCACCTCATAATCCACAGCAATTAATTCTGATTTTGGGTGATTTTAAGATTTTAAGAGGTACAGAATGCTGTGTCAACATGTTTTGCTGGGTATAATTTTAAACATGCTAACGCTAACATGTAGCAATGTCGGACTGTGTTTTTTTAGATGTTACAAATAAGGTTGGGAGTTGGCGTTGTCACAGTAAAAATGTTTATAGCGACATCAGTCTGTCATATATGTATTGCAAGCAAGATTGGGTGTTATTGTATATGCTAAGGCAGCTAACGTGTAGCGGAATCGGAAAAAGTTTTTAAGGTGTTACTAACAAGGTTAGGTGGTGGCGTTGTCACAATAAAATATTTTTTTAGCGGTATCATTGTGTTATTGTTGGCAAGATTGGGTGTTATTGTATATGCTACCACGGCTAGCATGTATCGGTGTCGGACTGTTTTTTTTGTGCGTGTTACTAACAAGGTTAGGAGTTAGCATAGTCACAGTAATGCTTGTTTTAGAGGTATCAGTCCTTTCACAAGTTGCTAGCAAGGTAGCGGGTTACAGGTGTCATGAATACACTTTCTAACGCTTCTAACACATGACACAACAACTTTTAGACTTATGGTGAACACAGTTAAGTCAATAAGTTTGACTGACAAGAGGACTTTTCTCTTACTCTTTTGTTAAGTGTTTGTTTCACTTGCGGCTTATATAGGTCTGGACGATAAAACGATAACAATAAATATCGCGACATAACTTTCTCTCAATAGAAGAATGAGTCTATCACGATAGACTTTTATTTTGAAGGGTCCATGTGTTTTAGCAGCAGGTGTTACATAAAAAAACTGCAACCTGTGTCAGGTGTTGTGCTAAACCTGACAGGAAATAAATGTTTTAATCTAAACAATCTGCCAATAATTACACATTTCTTTTTGGACCCACAAAGCGTTCAAATTTGACAGATACAGGTATGCCCGATAAGAAAAAACTACAGTACAGTATAAAAAATTCCATAATGCCCAGCCCTAGGCTTATATATGACATAAATTTGAAAAAATACCTTTCATTGATGGTGCGCCATACAATCTGGTGCTCTCTATGGTGTCCAGATGACCCCACCCTTATATTGATGTGTGATCCCTCTCATAACAAAGGTAGGCAAGATTTTATGTCTGCCACGGTCACCAGTTAAGGTTAAAAATACTTGAAAAAAAGTTCAGCGCGCTGTCTTGTAGGGTCCAGATGACCCCAATTTTAATGTAAACATGCCTAGAATAGCACAAGGGTTAAAAAAGAGTGCAGTTTGTGGCTTTTGCAGGAAACAGAGGCCAATACTGTTCTGTGTGGAGTATGGTATTGAAGGTATAGAGCGGATGCACACACCAGCGTCACAAAGACTATAGCATCAGCTTTTGCTAAGGTATACTCAATGGAGAAGCTACATGATGAAGAACTTGACATGCTGGCGGAATAAAACCTTCACTTAACTTCAATCGTCATGCAGGGATTAGGGAGGATGTGCAGTTCGTTTGGGTCAATGAGAAGCATTCGACCTCTTCTAAGGAGCATAAAACAGTGAAGAGTACAGAAGAAATGTTCTGTTTTAGAGAGACTTCTCTCACAGTCTTTCTCAAGACTTCAGCTTGTATGTCAGTGTGATGCTTGGCGAGTTCGGCTCCGTGGAGAGAGTGATTGCAGAGCACAGCAATGATAAATAATGCTAATGAACTGAGAGCTTATGTTGTACACAAACTGCGGAAAGCAGGGATGACAACAAAGAGGAAAAATGAATTGACAGAATTACATTTTTGGAGGGTTGGCTCCAAGAAATGATCAATCTGTAAAGAGCAAAGTTTTTTGATTTAAAGAAAATGTTCCATTTCAAAATTGTTTAGTGATTTTGTTCACAGTAAAGGCATTTTATGAAGTAGACAAAATGGAACCTTTTCAAGCTACTTTGTAGAACTAAGTTTTTCTGAAGTGAAGATACTTTACTTTACTAGGATAGTCCAGTGGACATGGTTTGATGTGGCAGATAATAATAGTAATTGTCTCCTTTTATTTAGATGGATTTGCCTCCACACATGGAACTGTATATGTTGAATCAAAGACTGAAGAAAAAACTAGCTGTTCTGATAGTGAAGATTTTTTAGTTTTTCAAAATAATGGCATAAACTTCTTTTAAAAGAGATAGATGGAGCTTTATATTATTATTTGTGAGCTACACTAAAAACCTACGAATGCTATGTTCACAGCGGGCATGCGTTCAAGTATTCACTGAACACAGGTTCCTGAGCGCGCTTTTACCATATAGTGTTCCCACTGGACTGTCGCTACCCAATACTTGTGCATGTACCAGCGGTTGGAAGAGGCTTTGTGCGAAATGTCGAAGTGTTGCAAATCTTGCTCCAAGCTTTTTCTTTCACAGCTCTATTCATGTTTTATTTTGAAATGTTGGCACTTTCATGAATAGAAAAGGACGCCACCCAAACGTTACAAACAAATCTGAGTCCCTAAATGGTTAAACTAATTAGCTGCATTTCCATCACACATATGCGCAAAACTCTAGAAATACTGAAAAAACACAACTTCACACAGTTTGTTTTTATTAGATCACAATTATGTAAATAAACACAAACCAACTTACGCAATAATTCATTTAAAAACATGCCGACAGATGTGAACAATACTTTGAGTTACAGCTGATCATCATCTATCAAAGGAGACGTCGGCGTCTTATTGAAGCCATGAAGCGACGAGATACGTGGGAGTGGCTATGTATGAAATGATTTTAGGAAATGGTGGTTGATTATTTTACAGAGGAGCTGTGGATCCAAGAATTCTACATGACACACTCAACTTTTGATGAGCTGTGTGATGCTGTGGAACCTCTTCTGGCGCCCCCTGTGCAGCAGTGCAGACACTGTTGGTCACATGACTCATTTAATTTAAAAAAAGTGTTTCCATTACAGTTTTGTGAAATATGTCAATTTCGATACACCTTAAAAACTACCTCATCCAAGCGCATTTTTTTGATAAATGTGAATTTTTTTTTCAAAATTGAAGTGTTTCCATTGGTGAAATGTATTATAATAATTTCATATTGAATGGACACGCAGTCACTGACTCTATAAAAGAACTGGAGCGAGTGAGTGTGATGCCACGCATAGAAAATGACTTACTTCCAATTCCAATAGATCTAAGTCGATTCAGTCACCATTTTTTTGCACTGCAGACATGTTGGAACCACAAATGGTCAGCAAGCAGTGATTGGTCGAGGTCGGTCTGAGTCAACATTTCTATAGCAACCACTCTCGCCAATCAGGACAACAAACTGCACGACCAAACCCCTACCAATAAAATCTGTCAAAAAAACATTAAAGACATTTGATTGGTCAGTTTTTAACTTAGCTAACTTTTGCTAAAGCAAAAATATATAAACAATTAGGATTAGCAAGAAGTGGATACTTCCTATTTGGAACAGGAGGGGGGAGGGGTCACTTATTCCAGTTCTCTTATACAATCAGTGGTTAAAGTTCAACTCTGACTTTAACATTCATCGAGCGTTCAGTGGCGACTGTATTGTATATAAAGCCCAAATTGGACTTTAAAACTTGAGTATGCGTGAATAAAGAAAATTTAAACGCGAAACCCGAAACATATACTTTTTTTGGAATTGGTTGCTAGTATGTGTGTCACTGAGGTCTGTGTCAACATAGCATAAGACATTAAGTCTCATCTGCAATTTAAAAACAGATTTTTTTGCTAAATTTCCTTAAAATGTAAGCAGATCTGGCTCATTTTTAGCTGAAGAAGCCGCAAATCACAGCTAGAATCTACTACTATGTTTGTTTGCTACTTTTATTCTTCAAATAGATCACAAAATTGAAATTTTAAAAAGTTGTTTTCCTTTTTCACAAAATATTCATTTATTTTATTGTTTCTTCTTGTCAGAATATGGAACGGCAGGGAAAAACCGGTGGGAAAAATTGTTGTATTTACATTTCAATTAGCATTGTCACTCCTTGAACTTTAAACCTCCAAGAGTGGAAAAGACTTGTTATTTGTCAGTGTGTGTTCACCAGCGACTTTTACAGCCTGACCGTTCATTATGTGGTAGCAGCTGACTCTAGCATGTGAATGCTGTGTAGTGTCCTGAGTATTTATTTAGCCGGCACAGAAGGTGCTGGACACATGCAGAAGACATCAGATGAAGATCTGTATCTTGGGAAACACAGAAGCAAACAGGAGTAAATGGAAATTTCTTCCACCAGTGTTGAGACTCCTGATGCCAACATTCATACGTGAGCTCACAAGAAAGGAGCAACCTCCATCCTCCGGTGTTTGTCGGTATCCTTTAACCCATTCCAGCCAGGCTTCATGTGGTCGGACCGCCTGGACAGGGTGCACAGATGGCCTGGATCCTGTTCTCAAACACCAAAACTAGTTATGATTGGCTTGTGCAGGTAGTGCTGATCCAGAATCAGCAGGGGTGTTGGGCTGTTTGGACAGGATGAATGTTGAAGTAGGTCAGAGAGGGAAGAGCGACCAGGAGGAACCGCCAGGAAACCAGATGTTCACACGGTGGGAGAAACAAGTCCGAATGAGTCATTAAACCAACACAAACCTGAAATGCCACCAAGTCAAAGAAAATGACAATGATACCACAAAGGACACACTCCGATGTAAATGTATTTTGGGTCTTTTTCACATGTTCTTCTGGCATTTTCCCTAATGATAGCTGGACGTCTATAAAGAAAATTATTTCTGAGTATTCTTTATTCAAACTGTTGTTAATCAGGAACAGATAAAAAAAATCTATTTGAAAAGGAGCGTATTTGTGATGTAGAAAATACGCTGGGATGTCCACATACTCCCTGCTCTGCTTTTTTCAGAGGGGAATTTCAAATTGACTTCTGGCACTCTGCAGAAACTATGTTCTAGAAAACGAAACAGAATCTGAAGTAAGAGACTACTAAGAGCGGCTTTAAAATAGTCCAAAAGATGATCGGAGTGGGTCTCTGAGGAGCCAGTGGCTTCAATGGAGAGCTGAGCTCTAACTTTCTTTGTTGTCAAACATACTTAAGTCAAGTTAAGGTAGTTAATTACGGTGTCCTTCTCATTTTGCTGTAATCACGATAAAACATCATTATTACATTTACATTTTAAAAAATATTTCTATCTCAAATACAAACTTTTCTTGTACCTTTTTACACAGACTACTATGTCTATAGTGAAAAAGGTTTGTTGTTTTGTTTAGAAAACTCAAACTGAAGGTGCTCACACACCGGCTGCGTCGCCGCTCATTCAAGCGACCACTTTCAATAAAAAGTCTACGCAAATGCGTGTAGAAGTCCAAAATTCTGCTCTGCAGGCATTAGCATAGACTTTCACTGAAAGTGGCTGCTTGAATGCACGCCGACACTTTAGATTTGGTTGATTGCAAGCTAAGAATGTTTTTTAAAAATGTTCAAACATCCTTTTTTTTAGATTATTTTACTGGGAAGATCAATTAAGAAAGATTCCTCATTTAAAATGACAACCTGGCAATTAGGGCAGATAAATAAAAGAGTAGATGTAGGTTTGAAGTTTGAAGATGGATATAAAAAGGGGATAAAAAACAAACTGAAAAGAAGTGCAAACAGCGATGAAAGCGATATGCTGACTTAACCGAAAAAAAGATAATTATAAAAAAAATGAATTAGAAAAATGTAGAAACAAAAGAGAGAGATGGGGTATATTACACAAGAAAGCTAAAATAGCTGAAGATAACCTTATTATGCCATTTTTTCGCTGTTGCTATGCAGAAATGTGAGTTTTTATTAGGTTAAGGTAGGCTACTTAATTTCATCACCTCCATCCAGAAACTTTCTAGAGAAACCCTGTATAAACTCAAAAAAGACTATATTAAGATATAATAATAACACTTCAAAGATTTTTCTCAAACTGTAAAAATCTGGATTATCTGACTAAACAATAACTTTTTCTTAAGTTTTAATCTTTAATAAAGTTTTGGAAATATTTAAATTATTTTCATTCTTTTTTTTTAACTGTTTGTGTAATTCAGCTTAATAATACTAATAAAAAAAAAATCACAAAAGTAGGTCGTAAAAAAGACAGGCAGGAAGACTTGGTCAGAATGATTAAAGCAGCCAAAAGCACGGTGATGATTTTACAGCCAAATGTGTAGGTAGGAACCACAATGCCTCTCAGCTTATACACAAACATTTGGATGTTTTAAAGTAGAATCTTTACTAGTTAAATATGCCGCAGTTTTTTTTTTTTTTACCATGCTGTCATTGGGAATTTACAATGGGAAACGTGCACTTTGGTGGTCCCCATGCAGCAGCTTTGCTCTGTTGAACAATACTGTGTTTGAAGAAGAAAATTAGAGCAATTTGAAAACGCTTTCCTCATATCTCATAAAACACATCTGTCCTAATGGCCACTAACAGAGGTTACCTGGCTACAGGAAGGGGAATCCCAGCGGACAATGGCAGTGAATGAATGTGTGTGTCAGAGACGGAGTCACGGTTCACTCAGGGACGGCCGTTTCTCAGAGCTCTTTAGAGTTCGGGCTGCACTGGAGTTTTATGACCTTGTCGTGTGAGTGTCAAAGCGGCTGCCCTTTCTGTCCGCGGGAAATTTATAACTGCAATGAGCAGCTGGGTCTGACACTGCGGTCACTCAAGGCCGAGCAGGTCCATTCAGAAAAGTCGCGCTCTGGAATCAATCGTTTGCAGGGAGTCAGAAAAAGAAGCTGAGTTAAAAGAAAGAGATTTGTTCATGTTATTTAAAGATTTTAGCACACATTCATCTTTCTATAAAAGATTTGGCCAATCAATAAAACATTTTGTTTTCAAACCAATGCTTTTTTTTTTTTTTAAAGAAAACTGTCATTGCTTGTCTTTGAGAAATCATGGTAGTGTCCATTATCCAAAAATCAAAAAGAACCTTTAAAGGAGTCTTTCAGAAAAAACGGAACAAGGGAGTCATACAGGAAGCAGAACATCATGGAGAGAAGGGCAGGACTTCAAACTTACTTGTCTTTTGTTGATAATTTCTATATCAATTAAGCAAATGTTACTTAAGTGTGTTTTTGTTTGTTTGCTTCTTTGATTAATGCATTTAATTATTTCCGTTATGAGTACATTTGGGTGATTTAATTTTTTTTGTCTTGTCTTTAACTAATGTTTGAAATAAACCAAACCAAAGACACATTGGGACAACAAATGACTCAATTGGTACAGTTAGATTTCTATATTGAAATTATTGGTAATCAGTCAGGAGCAGATGAAAAAAATAGATTTTTAAAAAGATTGTATTTGTGACATACAAAATACCCTGGGTGGGCCACAAACTCCCTGCTCTGCTCCATTCTGATGCATCCACTTGTAGACCACTAAATGTGTGTTCGTCTTTGTTTTCCTCATCTGACCTGGTATCTGGGTCTAAACTGTGCGTCTGGATAGCTAAAATATTGCTTGCCATTTTTTTGCTGCTAATGTTAGGTTGAGGATGTGAGGGGTCATAAGCTTCAGAAGAACACATCAACAGATAGGTGACGAGAAGGAAGTGTGCCACAACTCAGGAGTGAATTTCTAGTAAACTACCAGATGAAGAGTCCGCAGCCCGTCCACTATATGCCCACACACTCACAGGCACACACACACACTCACACCGAGCCTGCATGGAGAAATGGCATCTGCTTTGCAATTCTACATTTAGGCACAGGCAGTGACAAACTGATTTTTTTAATTTTCTGCAACGATGAACATGTTGATTCAGGAAGTATCATTAGATATTTACTGGAACACTTTGAAAATAGATATAAAGATGACTGGAGTGGCTCTTCATGAAAAAAGGCAATGCTGACCAGAAAAAAACAAAAATAAAAAAAACCTCACCTCATATTTGACATAAACATCCAGATCACTTTCAAAACTTTTTTAAAGTATTCTTAGGAAAGATGAGACAAAAGGTTAACTCTATACACATTGTTACTTCTGGAGTCAAATTACCACAGAGTTTCAGGAAAAAAAAGTCAAAGCAACAGTAAAGCATGGGGGTGGTAGTGTGATAAAATAGGTCCTGGTTGACCTGAAAGGATTTATAAAACCTTACATTTTATTGTGTACCATGAACCCATTGATGAGAACATTTTAATGTTTCATTATGTCCAAAATCAAAATTAAGAAAAAAATATGTCTTTTTTTATCATTGGGACAATTTTATCATGTCATCAGATCAACAAAAAGATCTAACAGCAAAATCGTCTAGTGTCCAAAGTGGTACAAAATTGAAAACATAAAGTGACAAAGTCTTTTAAAAACTTTGGGTCAGGTGTAAACTGGCCGTATCAGCTGCACTTTATCCTAAAGCATTGGTTTGCAGCTGAGAAAGTCCTGCAGGCTTATAGTCTAGTATGACTCCATGCAGACAGAAAAAGCTTTATTATACGCAGGTCCTGAGCAAACACACACAAAAACATTCAAATATGCACAGACACAATCTTGCTCTCACTTTTCCCACAGAGCTCGGCGCTCCCATGGGGCTAAATTGCTGTAATCCAGGACAGCAAATTCGGCAATTACACCACAGCCAAGCCTGGGAGTGCACATACATGCACACCTGTGTTGCAGCACCTCTTCCTCGGCACACAAACACTCATGGCTCACTTTTCCTCTCATACTTATGCAGACGCGCATGCACACACGTAAAAACGCACAGCTACACATACTGTGCTAAGCAGCCATCCACCTGTCAACACTCGAGCAAATTAACTGACATCAAACACCGGGGAGCACAGGCTTAAACTTGTAGGGGACACAGGAGGAGGTGAAGAAGCAGAGGAAGCTGGGATGGGACCAGAGAGATGAGGAAAGGTGGGGAGATAGCAAAAAATAGAGAAAAAGTAACTATTTTAAAGTCCATGTTTGGTAGGTTTAAGCCCAATTAGTGTGAATGAAAGGAAAGTGTTTGCTTTGGTTTATGTTATCGTCTGCAAAACAGCTTAAAGGTCTGAAGACCGGCCTCTCTTTTCCTCAATCGTATTTGTGTTTCAGAACAGTTTGGGCTTAAATGTTGTTGGTTGAAACCAACGCACACATCCAGCGTTCAGCCTCATTAACTGTAATGACACCAGGTAAAGGGTGGTAGCATCAGCAAGCTCCTGCACATGGGGTGAAGTGTGTGGGAGACAAAGACGGGAGGGCAGGTTGTCAGCAGTGCCAGCTGCTTCCCATTCCGCAGCTCACCGCTGCACACGTGCAGCTCCCGCAACAAACCCGCCAGCAGCTGCCAGGGATTACGACAAACACAACATGCAACTAACCCTAGAATGCAGAATAGGGGAGGACTTAGGAAAAAAAATAGGGTTAAAGAATATAAAATCACTGGACGCCACTGTTAGAAAGTCACATTTAACAAAAACGTCAGCCGCCATGATGATGTAAGAAGAAACCACAAATGTTTTTTTCTGTTTGTGACACAAAAGTCTGCATGGCAACTTTTTGTGTTTTTATGCTAAAGTATCCATTTTTGTCCCAGTAACTGTGGCTAAGTGTTGCCAATCCCACATCATTAAACTGATCACAACAAATGTTTATGTGACGAACCATGAAAAATACAGCAATGCAAGATTTTTTTTTGTAAAGTTTAACAATCCATCCATCCATCCATTTTCTTGACCGCTTCTTCCCTGTCGGGGTCGCGGGGGTGCCGGAGCCTATCCCGGCTACTGATGGGCGAAGGCGGGGTACACCCTGGACAGGTCGCCAGTCTGTCTCAGGGCCTCAATCACACACATTCACTCTCAGACACACCTAGGGGCAATTTAGAGTCACCAATTAACCTATGAAGCATGTTTTTGGACGGTGGGAGGAAGCCGGAGTCCCCGGTGAAAACCCACGCATGCACGGGGAGAACATGCAAACTCCACACAGAAAGGTCCCAGCCGGGATTCGAACCGGGGCCTTCTCGCTGTGAGGCGAGAGCGCTAACCACTGCGCCACCGTGCAGCCCTAAGTTTAACAATTTTTGTAGTATTTTCCAAACAAAAAAGTAGACTTAAAAGACCTTATAAGTGGATTAATTTTGGTTTTGTTTACTGATGTCAAAGTGATTTTGAGAGGTTGTTGTGGTATCAGTCTCCTTGGTTTTTTTTAGGCGTTCCAAGCAAGGTTGGATGTTATTGTAAAATATGCTAATGTAACTTCTGTGTAGTGGTATCAGATTGTGTTATATGTTACTTGCAAGATTTAGCCACAGTACTGTTTGTTTTTGCTGTATCAGTCTCTTTATTTAAGAGTTGGAGACAAAGGTTGAGTATTATTGTGAATATGCTAACATTGCTGACGTGTAACATTATCGCACTGTGTTTCAAGGGTTGATAGCTAGCGTAGTCTCAGCTACACTTGTTTAAGTATCAGTCTGCTTCTTTTTTACAAGTTGCAAATAAGGTTGAGTGGTTTTATGAATATACTAATGTGGCAAACGTGGTTAACACATAGCAGTGTTGTATTAGGTGCTACTAGCAAGGTTGGGAGTTAGCGTAGTCACAGTAAGGCTTGTTTTACTGGTATCAGTTTGTTTTTTACGTTTTGCGAAAAAGATTAAAATTCATAAGTATTGTGAGTATGCTAAAGCGGCTAACGTGTAGCATATTATAAACAAGTTCTACAGTTACTGTGAACACAATTAATAAAGTCTGAATGACTGACATATCTGACTCTTGTCTCTCTTGATGCACTTTATAGTTCATTGCACTTTATACGCTGAACAAGTATGTACCCTCAACAGTCATTTTTTTCTCACATTTGTCTTGAGATTAAGATTAGATTTAGGCTTACAATATTTTAAAAAACAAAAATTATGCATTTCTCTCAAATTTGATCACAAATCTGTGATAGCGATGCTGAGATGATCCATTCCACCTCACAGGTGAGCTATATCGAGATGTTGATCAGACAGCAGGATTATTGCACAGTTGTTCCTTAAACCAGTGGAACCACCGGCCCGTGGTGAAAATCCTCAGGGGCTGACCAGTCCGCAGCTACAAAAAAGTTGGAGACTGCTTCCCTAGACTGACCACATTGAAAGGTCACTCTGAAATTTTTTGTTTTATTGGGGGACTCAGAAAACTGGTCTGTATTTTGCATATCCACTATTTTTCTAATGCAGTCCAACACATCTCCCTTGCATAGAGTTGCTGATTGTGGCCTATAGAATGTTGGTCCACACTTCTTCAATGGGCGGATATTGCTGGATATTGGCAGGAACTGGACCCTATGTTGAAAAGACCAATCTAGAGCATCTGAGACATGGTCAATAGGTGACATGTGCAGTGAGTTTACTGGCCATGCAAGACCTGGGATATGTTCAGCTTTCTACGGTGTGAGCAGTATATTGATCTCAGTGTTGCGGATTGAAAGGCCCATTGCGGCAGTGGGATTATGGTACGGGCAGAAGTATGTTATGAACCAACACATTCTCATCCCCAACTCATCACATATGGACGTTTGGTTAAGGACCCCTCCGTGTCACTTTTTGACGATTTGGGTGTCCCCCAACTCGTCATTTTTTTTTACGTGCTGGCTGTCCATAAAATCAAGGATCTGCAACCCTCGGTACATGATGCGTCCAGTACCGGTAGTCTAACCCAGTATCGGTCCTTAACCAAATGTCAACATGTGATGACTTGGGAATGAGAATGTGTTGGTTATGAACAAAGAACACAAGTGCATCTTAGTAATGGCATTTTGAATGCAGAGAGATACCATTGACTTTAATGACCAAAGACTTGGAGCAAGTGTTATTTCAGTTTTCCCAATGACATCCTTGGTATTGAAGGTCAAACTTTCTATAAAGCAAGATTGTAAGCAAAATTCTGCAAAAAAAAAAAAAAAACTGTAGATCCTGTCACACTTGCACCCTTGTACTTAGGAGGTATTATGTTTATAAATATGTTTTTTCCATCGTTTGAAATTATGAAGGTATGTAGAAACGTTAATCATTTTCCAAACTCCAGTGAGACTATTTTTTATGATGGTTCTGAGGAATCAACTGACTTTTTTATGCACTTTACTCAGTTGTTTAAAAGTTTGTTACCTGCACTTGGCTACTCCATGACCATGTTTCTCCCTCTCAGCTCCAGCTGTGTCATGTATCTCCTCTCGGTGCACAGCTGGATTCCTTCACTGTCCACACCTTTACACTCATGTATTCTTTTGTTTTGTCTGACTTGTTGGGTTTTGTGTGTTTTCCTAATTTTTCTAATGCAGACAGTCTAAACCTTAGTGTGTGGAGGTAGATATTTGTAGACACGGCTTCGCTTTAATCAGTCAGCCGGCCGCTGTGAGACAGCTGCTGTAATAACCACAAGACATTTATTGTTGGGATTTATGTCCGACTGAAGGATTTGATGTTTAACAGAGCACTTTATTCTTGGCTCCGATGTGTTAATGCAGCTTGGAATTTGTATAATTTTGTCCAATGTCAGACTGTCCGTGTTCCTGATACAATGCAGACTGAAAGAAAGGAGTTGCCGCACCCCCAGCCCCCCTAAGGTTAACAGATTATTCGGTCATGCTTCTTCTGGATGCATTATGGCTGCCTTTTCACTCATTTTCACCCACGTTTCTGTACCTGTCCAGCTTCAGATAATGCACAATAGTTTCTTCACTAGTCAAGCCCAGACATTCCATTCAAGAATTTGACTCAAACTCAGGAACATCAAATGTTACAGGTCCTTAAAAGACCACAGGCTGTAAAAGGAGAAATCTTTAATGAGCTTCCATGCTTAAAAGTCAAATTTTACACCAAAAATAAATGGGTTTACTATCTGCTTGGAAAAAATCAATTTATGTTTACGGCTTTAATTTTAATAAAAGAGTAAGGAGGGTGGTAATATGTTGTTCATCAATGTTTACATTTTGATAGATTAAAATTTGTTAAATTGATATTAACAATTAATGTTAAATAGATTTAATGTTTTAAATGTAACCCTCTTAAACAGGAGATTTAGCTCCAGTATTTACATTCTTTCGACTTCCATAACTCATCAACTATTTTTACAAGTGACGTAATTCTAGCAGATTCTGAAGTGGAGAAAAGCAGGTATGCAACTCTTTATGATAGTAATGTGCTGCAAACTGGTGCAAAGCTGATATGAAAAGTTGTCTTTCTCTGGGGCTAATTTACAGTGATCATGTAAACGGTCAAGGGTAAAGATATACAAAGAGATATAAGTCTTTAGGAACTTTAGGTCTGGTACATACTGGGTCAGGAGGTCAGTCATGTATTGTGGTGCCAAACCATTCAAAGCTTTATGAACCAGTAACAGATCTTTAAAGTCTATCCTCTGACAGACAGACAGCCATTGTAAAGACCTCAGAACTGGACTGATGTGGTTCTACTTTTCAGTTTCCTGATATATATATATATATTTTTAATAGTCTAGTCCAGGGGTCGGCAACCCGAAGTGTTGAAAGAGCCACTTTGAACCAGTACAATAAAAAGCAAATGTGTCTGGAGCCGCATTAATTGAAACGGCTTGTAAAAGTCTTACATTGTAAGTATCACATGGAGAATGTGTCAAATAAACGATTATTTAAATGATTATTTCTCCTGCTGCGTGTCCTCGTGTCATATAAGCTTCACTTTTGGCCACATGACAATTGGTGAGACATTGCATCGTCAAGCAATCTGACAAAATCTGAATAGCCTCATAACAATCATTTGAGCTTTTATTTTGACACCACTCAAAGACACAACGAGAGGGGGTCCTGATCAGTCTCTCCCTCATTCTCACTCCAGGTGCAGGAAGAATTCAAACATAACAGGACAAAATCATAAATGTTCAACAGTCAGACAACAAAACACATTGAGGAAAACCTAAACTTAAATCCAATTCCAGTCAGACAGACAATTGAACGGGTAACCCACAATTCCTTGCGCTGCCAGACCGACAGCAATACACTACAATATGAATGAATTACAGTTTGTTTCATTGCTTTGATGGAATTAAAGACATACAATAAAGAAATACAATTTTTGATGTCATTTTTATTTAGAGGATTTGAAAAAAAAAACACAAAAATGTAACGTGCACCTTTAAGGTGCTTCCACACTGGCCGCGTCAATCAACACTTTCAATGAAGAGTCAATATAAACGCGTGCACACCTAAATTCCTGCCCTCCAAGTCTGGAGCGCGCGTGAGTCTTATAGTCAGACATTTAAAAGGACAGAGTTGTGAAAACAAAAGTCTTCAGAAAGATTTGGGGGATTTTCAACACTTTTACTTTCGGTTCTCCCTGTTGTAGATGCAGATGAGCGCTAATGAACAGTAAAAATACAATAGAAGGAGAATCTCCTCCCCGCCACGCACCGCACGCGGCCGGTGTGTGAGACCTGCACATCGCCGCGCTCAGCAGGTGGTATCCACACCGGAGCAGCGCGGTCACGCACGCAGTGGCGGGGAGGAGATTCTTCTTCTATTCTTCTTCTACTGTTCATTAGCGCTCATCTCATCTTGGTGTCATATTAACCTGACCGGACACAAACCGTAATGATTCATTTCTCCTTCGTGATCACGTTTGGTACTTCTGTGCTTTGAAGCAGACTCCGCCCACAAGCAGCGACCGCGCTGAATCTTCAATCCGGTTCAAGATTTCCACGCACAGTTACAGCTCTGAGCTGCCGCGACTGTGCGTGGAAATCTTGAACCGGATTGAAGATTCAGCGCGCTCAATGCGTGCCGATTTGTACGTGGAGCTCGTGACCCGACTTCAAAACCCGCGTAGCAACGTGCGCTCACGTGCGCTCCAGACGCACGGGCAGGAATTCTGCTGTGCGCTGACTCAGACGGCGTGGAAGCATCTACACTCATCTCACAACAACTGGAAAACGTAAAGGATGTTTGTGTCATGTTTGTCCTCCTACAGAAATCGTATTAAAACAAAAATATTGTGGCAGCCTGACTGTTAATTTAGAAATAGTTCCTTGTTAGTGGGTGGAGTTAGTGTCTGTTCTTGTGTTGCATTATGGGACTTGAGTGTTTTACCGGCACCATGAGTGAGAGTGGTGTGTGTATGAGTTAGGGTCCTCACAGTGTCGGCTATGCCGTAGACCTGTGCTGTAATATAAATGGAGGGCAAAGGGTTGACACCATCTGATTAGCATGACCTGCGTGTACGCTTCCTCCTCCAATCACTTGGGGTCGTGCAATGAATGGGACGCAGGTGATCTCTGGATTCAAACCTGCCAGTCATCTGCTTGGCTCTGCTCCCACCCAAATCGCAATAATATATTTCCTTCCAACATTTTTATTGTTTACAAACATTTTTGAAGAAGTGCCAATGAGCCGCAAGGGAGTGCCTAGAGAGCCGCATGCGGCTCCGGAGCCGCAGGTTGCCGACCCCCGGTCTAGTCAGTAAAACTGTTGCAGTAGTTAAGCTGACCAAAGATGGACACATGAAAACATTTTTCTGGGTCAGATATTTCATTTCATCTAAGTTTCTGCCCTGGTTGGTGGTTTTTATATGAATATATGGAAGCTTTGTTGTGGCCTCCACTTGTTTCTCTTTAGCCCCAAAGGCAATAACTTTCCTAAGCTATGTTAATAAATTATGTCATTAAATTAAATGGGAACAAGCGCTGCTGTCTTTTCATTATCCTGAGTGAAAAGTTTTAGTCGGCCATCGATTACGCTTAGTTTTATGTTGTCTAAGTGCTGTAGTGCTGTCAGATTGCCAGAAGTAAACACATGCTTGAACACACCGGCTGACTCCAACATCTTTAGCCTGAGTCACATGCACCCGTTTGGGGGTTGACCCGTACAGGTGCAGCAGATTTTTGGTTGTCCGGGCCCCTGGAGGGTTGTAGAGAGGAGCGGTGCAGGTGTGTCTTGCAGCTTGTGTAGCAGTTGATAGGTGTATTGTGAAGTATTTGTAAGAATAATGGAAATTGGACGCACTTATGACATTAGAGTGATGCTGTCCATAGGACTGTAACAACTATTTAAATACTCAGATTTTTGCGATCTGCTCCTGAAAATATGGCCATAAACATTTGCAATGTCCAAGATCACTGATTTGATCGATTCTAGAGAACTGAAAATGGTCATTGTTGAATTTGCTGTATTAGGAGGTCATATTTACTGAAACCAAAAGCAATTCCAATCAAACATCTTAATAAGTTCAGCTACATTTCAGTATAGGACCCCAAAATTTATAGCAGCTTCACAATTCCTGCATCCATTGAACTTTTTTGGAGTTTCTGCTTTAATTTCCTTTTCAGAATAACCTCCAAGAGCTGCTGTTTGAATGTGAACTGCCTCCAATCTCAGAGATATTTTGCATCTGCATCTGTCAGAAACTCTGCATACTTTCAGAGGTAATTTTCACACCTAAATGGGCCGACCAGCTCTCTCCCCACAATTCCGGTCCAAACCTTGACTCCCCCACTTCCTTGCATCCTTCCATCCATGTCTTGTCACCATTTTAAATTGATCTCCAAATGAAATACTGTGATATATCACCAAATGTATTGTTTCCCTACACTCCTACTAGACAGTATTTATTTTTATCAATCAGGCTATGCAAAAGGAGCACAGGATTGTGGGGAATTTAAACAATGAAAAATGCACAAAATGCATGTCTGCGTCTCACAAATACTTCACCTTTACTTCCCTTTACATGTTTGCTTCGCTTTGCTTTTCGTTCACAGCAAGCTTGCAAAAAACAAGGGTGCATGAGCATTTTTGCTTCCCTGGATCCCCTAGCGGTCTACGATCTGGATTTTTGTGTGGGTCATCTGCGTGCAGATTTAGCCATTTTTTGCTAGTAGACAGCCCGTATCTACCTGAGAGGGCAGTTGTGACTAATGCTTTTGATATGTTTCAATGAACGCAGATGAATGGAGAGGTGATGCTTCGGTTTTAGAATAAAAATAAGCATCCAAGAGTTTTGTAGAGCAGGAAATGGGGTGGAGCTGCCAGCAGTGTGAAGGCAGACACACATAGATAAGTCTGAGATACAAACACACACTGATAAAGGTCCAGAGCAGATCCCTCTGCTCACTGCAACAAACACAAACAAGCACACGGTTTTCTCAGAATAGATATGGATTAAATCACGGTTTGGGAGTCTGTTTTTAGAGGAAATTACCTCCCAGATTTCTTGCCGGGGGGTGAGGGGAGGACACACACTTTGGCACAGATACCATGACCGACTGTCTGGCACTTACACAATTTTAAATTCGTGCACACGCTCAAATTATCCGGTTGGATCAGCAAAGGTGGGAGGCCACCCATGAGCGAGCTCTCAGCAGTGGCAGCCTGTTTACCCTGTAATGGAAGCCCAACACTTCCAGGAGACTGATTGGGCTTTCCGAGGCCTCCAAGTTCAGGGAGTTTTGGACACTGAGTGGTCAATTTCACACAGCTGTAATCTGTGAACATCTGTTGACAGCAGCTAATGGTACAGACTATTTCCTGGTGCTTATGGCTTTTTTTGCCTGTTTTTATGAAACCTCTTCGTGCTTGAATTGAGATTCTATTTGGATAAAATACATTAAAATGTTCATAAAGTTTTTATTGGGATGACATAAGAGCTGTAGATCCAGTCTGGGAGGATCTTTGCATTAATTGCTTGAGTCAAATAAATCTTGTTAAACAATGAAAACCCTAAAATGCTGTATGCAATTGATTTACAGAGCTGTCTTAGTCATCTGTTCACACACATTAAGATAGAGCTGTCATGTGAGACGTAAACCAATCCATAACGATGGATGTGAGAATATGTACATCCACTAACTTTATAGGAGAACTGGACTGAATGATCCCTCTCCTCCAACCAGGAAGCCAAAATCCCATAGACTTCTATAAAGAAATGATTACTGTCAATTATATTTGTCAGCGTAACCATTCTTGCTCTGATACCTTTAACATGTTTATGTATGGAAGTTTCTGTTCCATCGATTCTTAATTTTTTTAAATCTTTGAATTTTCTTTCTGTATTTTTTTTTAAACCCTTGATTTTTGGTGGCCCAGTAATTTGATGGATGAAAATTCAGTGTAATGGAAAATAACTTTGTCTCACTAAAACAACCAGTCGATCTAAGAGCACGTCGATGGCCAGCCAATCAAATCATGACACTGACGTGTGCATGAGTACTTCACAATTTTCCAAAGTCCTTTTATATTGAAGTACCTGCTGCTCTGGCCACTGCATGGGCATGGGCGTCTTACAACCAACACGTCGTGACTGACACCTTTATGGCCTACATCACAGCAGAGGGAGCAGTGTCCTGGCAGTAATGGAGTAATTTGTGTCATCACATCATCCCAGGACTGGACAACAAAGGTTCTTTTCAGAGCCACCACAACCACTAAGAAAATTTATTATCATCATTCCTTTAATGTGTGAATAAACTACATATTAGTTCTATGTCCTTTACATAGTCTTCCATGTCAGTAATTTATGATCGCTCAGGAACATGAGTTCAGTAAAAAAAACATCAAATATTACCTGGGTGAAGGAAATATTTTAAATCAGATTCAGACATTTTAAAATTAACTGGTGGAATTGGACTTAACGTCTTTCTCCTCTTCTTCCAGGGAGATCTTCAAAATGAGAAACTGCTGAAGCATCATCCAGTCTCTGATGGCGGTGGAGGAGGCTTGGCTACCAGTGCAGAGAATCCTGAGGTCCATCTGTGATGACTCCTCATGGGCTTGCTTACTATTCCGTTTGGAACCTATGGGACATGAATGATTATAATTGAGGTGGTCAGACATTACAGACGTAAGATATAGAAACAACATGGTCAGTTTGTGTTGTCCACAAATGCCTGCATATTCCCATTGGTCCTGGGGCAGCAGATGGCCCTGCTGCAGCAGAAGAGGCAGGAGGGACTGAAGAGCCAGGATGACCCTGGAACGGTGGATGAGACTGGAGAAGGAGACTGCTCAGAGGTAAGGGGCAGAAGCAGGAGCACCAGATGGACGTGGCTGACACTCCAGCTCCAACGGAAAGGAGAATGGCTTGCAGACAACTGTTGCGTTAGATACAAAAGTCACCATATGTATTTTTTTCCCTTCCTTTTCTCCTTTTTTCCCCTACACCGTATTTAATCCATGATGAATTTGCAGGCCCACTGGATAGATGATGTCATAGTTAACAATGTGGTAAACCTACTCACATGTATCCTAATGACATTTGAATGCAAACGTTTTCCTTGGTGCCCCTGATGCAGTTGCTGATGCTCCTGTTGCGCTGGTATCCATGTTCCATGTATCCATATTAGCGCTTGTCTCTCATGGGGAGACCGTGTCCAGGAAGGACAGGGCGGTTGAGTTTTTCCATCTTTTAGATGGATGCCTTGCTGACCCGCGTTTTACACTCAACAAAAATATAAACACAACACTTTTGTTTTTGCTTTTGCTGTGAGACAAAACTGCACATTTCAGGGTGGCCTTTTATTCTGGGCAGTCTAAGGCACACCTGTGCACTAATCATGACCCCTCGCTTACACCGCTAGTGTCAAGGCTCCGTTGCGTGCGCCGTAGTCTTTTCGTAACATTAAAAGTGCGAGAGAAACTTCCACTGCGGGCGTTCATGCCCTGTGTCTGCGGACTGACCTCTGCGTCGCTGCTAATCCTTTTCAGCTGATCGTCATCACTTCCTGTGAAGTTGGGGCTATTCACGACTTAAACCGGAAACCATGCGAGCAAATTTAAAGTGCATCCGGTATATTTTCAAAATAAAACAAACTTTCCGCTGAACTCGCTGGTTTCAGCGTGTCCTAAACATTATGTAATTTTTGGGTTTCTCAAAGTGTGTTGCAGCACAGCGTTGTCTGTCATAACCATGGACAACGAGAAGCTGATCATAGAGATCCAGCACTACTCTGTCTGGGCTGAGCTTTTACAGGCTGTGGCTGGAGCAGCAGCCAGTGTAAGCCATCGGCTGTAGCTAGTCCAGTCCCGCGACGCAACAAAGCCTTGATGCTAGCGGTGTAAGCGAGGGGTGATGTCAGATCAGCATTTTGATGTGGCACACCTGTGAGGTGGGATGGATTATCTCAGCAAAGCAGAAGTGCTCACTATCACACATTTAGACAGATTTGTGAACAATGTTTGAGACAAATGGTAATGTCTATCTGGAATTAATTTTAGATCTTTAAGTCCATCTCATGAAAAATAGAAGCAAAAACAAAAGTGTTGTGTTTATACTTTTGTTGGTGTACTTATGTTTCTTGTCTTGTTCTTTTTACTGTTTTTTTCCTTTTAACTCCTAAATCATTTTAAATTTACATGAAAAGCGCTCATCAAATACAGTTTGATTGATTGACTGATTAAACTTGATGATGATCAATTAGATGGCCTTGAGAGCCGTCATAACTGAACTTTCTGTGGCACTAAACAATGGCAACATGAAGCGAGGCTACAGATGTTGTTGGAAAACTGGGGATGAACTTCACAACCAGATCCAACAAACTTTACATCTGTCTGCCGCACCATGGGAAAGTTTTAAATGTTTTTTTTTTTCAATTGGCGGTTGCTGTTTCTAAAGGGAGCAGCCCAAAGATAAAAAAATCACTTTACAACACCTCATGAAAACAATTTTTGTGTACAATTTTTTTTTACTGTAAAAAACAAACAAATATTACAAAAACACCCAAGTTGTTGATAAATTAGTGGTCCTTTCATGGATTCCCGCATGATAATGCCTTTGTTTTTTCAAAGAATTAAACAGATCAATCAAACTATAGATGTAGAAGATTCAACAAAGCAAGCGGAGATGGTTCCAGAGGCATCAACGTCTACACTTCCACATTCTCCTGATTTCCAGCAGATGTGATTGTGTTTACTGAGCGTCCCTTTGACCTGACACTTTCAAAACAGAGAGACAAAATGAGAAGTTGATTACAGTCATTTGAAGCCTTGCAGTCCTCCTGATTTTCATAGGAAACTCTCCTCCAAACAAACAACTGCGACGTTTTATTTCGGCACTCAATCTGAGCGCTGGGCTTTCAAGTGCGTTTGTGTTTCTGTTTACCGCTGATTAACGCTGTCTCGCCTCGGCAGGTTTAAACACTCACTTCAGACAGAGCTGTACCCAAAACAGAATAAAACAAATTTTATGTAAAGTGAAGAAAAATCTACTCAACATCAAGGTAAACATCCAGGAGTAATCAAAGCAACATGAGCCATTAAGGAGCCAGTAGGGTATATTTATTAACATAATGGAGAAAGTTGGATGAAAAGGGTCTCAGGTCTGTTTCTATTCCGTCAAAACACACCAGGGGAAGACCCCCAATCAATCATTCACGTCAAATGGACCCTTTTAGCTGAAAGTGATTTGGATCCAGTAAAAAGGAGGTCAGGCTTGAAGGTTTTGGTTCCAATAAGTGATTTTCATTGATGTTTTTTGAAGTGAAAGGACTCCATACAGCCAATATATGAAGGGGGCAAAGAACGCACGAAACTGGTGGACTTCCTGTTCTCAGATCAGAAAACTAAACCGTCGCCAGATTACAAATGCTGTTTATCATTAAAGCAACAGTGTTTATTTAATTTCCCCCATTTCTGTCCATTTATAACAATCAGTTAAGGTATTTGTTGACATTATTTGTGCTTTGCTTGGAAATAAATGACCTCATGGATTTTTGTTGGACATTATTGAATTATTTAATGTAATTTTAAACCTGCAAAATGCTTCTAAAACTTCCTTTAGCAAAATGAAAAACCTATTCACTAGATAAGATGAGGTAAATAAAGGCCAAAGGAAGGAAAAAAAAACATGTCAGACCTAATTTTAATTTGTTCAAATTCAGACACATTAGATCATTTCTAACATAATCAATTTCTAACTGCAAGTAAGGAGTGCAAACCAATGACTTGAATGGCCTCCTTCCAGAGTGAGCAGGATTTGGACACATTCAAAAGAGTTAAAAACCCTACGATGACCCTTACTTACCCTTGCATGCTGCGCAAGTGCTCGCTACAACCTGTCGCCTGCAGCATGACCGTAAAAAAAATTACCATCAACTTGTAAACATTTAAAGGTTTACAAGCTCCGTACGGGATTACTCTTTCCTCACCCTTATCCGCCCATAATGGGAGTTGGGACTAAAGTTACGTACACAGCAGTTGAGGCAACTGGCGTTTGGCGTCCGTTTTCAAGGAAGTCTGCATTAATGCCCGTAAACCCTCATTTTTAGGCTTTGCGTCTATTGAAATGTGATCTCAATTTCTGTTTATTTTGCATTTGTTTTCTTGTATGTATTTTATTTTGAAATGGGTTTGTGTGATTTCCTGTTTGTGGTGTGATGAGTTCATGGGTGTGGGTGTGTCTAAATACAGTAAATGTGGCGAACCTTCTCAGCTGGTTGAGTGTGGAGTCAGAGAAAAAGGAATTGTTTGCGAGAGTGACTATTTTGATTTTAGATAAATTTATTGTGGTGCATTTTGACACAGTGGTCCAGGTACCACGCAACATCAATGTGCAGTTACCAAGTTACACAAGTTTTTAAGTCCATTCTTCACGTACTCCATGTACAAATCAGGTGTTCATTAAATGTGCTGTGAAAGCTCAACTAGTTGGACTTTCGACTGCTTGAACGTCTAACAGCTTGTCCAATCAGGAAGCATGATTTGGAAGTGATGGATGGATGGATAATGTACGGAAGTTCCAGTCAGTTGAAATGTGAACATAAAGTTCACTTTCGGCTTATCCCTTTCGGGGTCGCCACAGCGTAACAGCACCCACTGTTTCGGATCAGTAATTTGGCAGAGTTTTTACGCCGGATGCCCTTCCTGACACAACCCTGTACTTGAGGGGCACAGGGACCCAGTTAGGCAGCAGCGTCAAGGGTCTTGCCTAAGGACCCAATCTGGGTGAGGATCAGTGGACAACCCTGGGAATCGAACCCAGGGCTCCTGCGTGCCAGCCCTTCACCTAGCCCACTGAGCCACCATGTGATCATGAAGAAAAAATAATAATAATTGCAGTTTCCTACGACACCAAGTCTTTCAGATATAGAAAAAGAGCCGTGAAAGAAAAAGTCTGGAACAAGATTTTTGAGATATTGTCCGTTTTGCTATTTTGCACTAGGCCTCCTCCAACTTTCAACTACTAGATTCTCTAGTAAATAGTTAAAAAGAAAACAACTAAGAAATAGAAGCCTCTCCCTGCTTGTCCGGTGTGAACACCATATACTAAAAGCACATTCATTACATGTATGTACTACGTTTTTGATGTGACTGTAGCGTAAGGCTTAAGTGTTTGTCTATGTCATGTAAAGAAACCCAATAAAAAGTTAGGTAAAGAGAAAAAACTTCATAAATAATTTGAGTCATTTCTGAAATGGGTCACTTTTAAGAGTGTTTGGTACAGACCATCTCTAAATTTAAGGAAGCATGTAAACATTGTTAAAACGAGCAGCATCAAGGGGCCGTCCGCGAACAACCTGCTGGCTAATGTTTGTACCGAGGCTGCTTAAGCTTCGTCACTCCACCCGTCTGGAAGCACTCCCATCATTGAACAAGCTCCACTAATCCTTTACTACCGCACAAGAGTGAAAGACACTCAATCTGTGTGTGTGTAAGTTGTGTGCCTGAGAAAAAAAAAGTGTATGTGTCTCAGCCTTGGGACCATTGGGATTTCCCTTTTTAATTAATTCAGGATTTGTTTGGGGCATGGGGTCAGCACTGGGGAGGGAGGAACATGCGCTTTTTCTCATATATGCTGCCACAGGAAGAGGAAGAAATAAGAAGAGGAAAAGACTGAACCACCAGTGCACTCTACCTGGGCTAGCACTGCTGCTGTGATAGAAATAACTTTAGGAATTGGAGTAGAAGAGGTATATAAAGTAAAACAAATATCACCGTTTATCACCGTTTCATACAGATTAAATGGACTCTTTGCATAATCAGATGTAATTCCTTTAATTATCGAAGTATTTCTTTGAAAATAATAACAAACATTTCAGGCAAGAGTGTTAAATAGGAAGTTCATATCAATTTAAGATGCTATTTAATAAAATCCAAAGCTCCAAAGCAACCATACATAGTTTTTTAGATTTAGCGTCACCAAGCAAAATTGCAGGAGGATAAGCTTGCGGCAAAAACTTAAATAAGTAACATAAAAGAGGACAAAACTGCAAACAAGAGGAGAGGTAAAGGGGTGACAACATCAGATGACCTGATGAAACTTTATTTAAAAAAAACCTCTAACTGGTAACTTCATATCTGAGCCAACAGAACTTACATGTGAAATGGTGTATAAATGGTAAATGGCGTATTCTTGTATAGTGGTTTCTACCCTCCTTCGATGGCCCAAAGCGCTTCACAGTCACAGACCCATTCACCTATTCACACAAACATTCATACACTGGTGGTGACTCTGCTGCTGAACACTGGTGCCAACCTCCCACCAGAGGCAATTTGGGGTTCAGTGTCTTACCCAAGGACACTTTGATACATGGGCGGGCAAGGCGGGAGTCGAACTCACTCGCTCCCAATCAGGAGTTGACCACCCTACCATTGCACCACGGCCGCGCGTCTATTCCACTGCCACATCTCGGCCGTTGCACTACCACTCCACCGCTAACAGCGTCTGTACCTTGGGAATGACATTTCTTCCGTGCTCCAGCAGTGATATGGCAGTGAAAGCCGATGGGACCGGACCTTGACATCTACATGCTCCCACTATCTCAGGTTATAAAGAACACCAACATTAGTTAGCATAGCTATGCAGCTGACACACAGATATATATTACATTGACACCAGGAGACAGAGGCTCTGTACGGGCTCTTGGTAAATGCTCCACAGATCTGGAACAGACTTCCAGAAAATCTTAGATCAGCTGAAACACTCAGTGTATTTAAATCCAGGTTGAAGACACACCTGTTCTCAGTTGCATTTGACTAGTATATATTTAAACGTTTATATCTGCACTGTTTATCTATTCTTGTTTTAAATTCAGTTCTTTTTACTTTCTTTTAACCTTATTTTAATGATTGCGACATTACTATTTCTCTTGTTTCTTTTCATTTTTTATGTAAAGCACTTTGAATTGCCTTGTACATGAAATGTGCTATATAAGTAAGTTTACCTTGCCTCAAATACAAGGATTCATTAATTGAGATATAGACCAAAAATCACGCCAACAATTCAGAGTCAAATGTTTGTATTCACACAGAATTAGTTTAAAACAATGCTGGCATCCGTCCATTCATGGGTCCATCATTCATTTTGAAAACCTGTGGAATCCATGTTGAGGTCATGGGGTTGCTGGAGCCAACCTAAGGCAAGGCAAGGCAAGTTTATTTGTATAGCACATTTCATGTACAGAG
>NC_050516.1:3313495-3316043 GCF_002922805.2 Oryzias melastigma | reverse complement strand
TCAGGGCCACATATTCATAGCCATAAACACATGCACACCAAGGGACAATATACTGAGTCTAAGGTATAAAGCTGCATTCACATCTGATCCAATTTGCACGGCAGGGGCGTCGAGTTTCAATGTAACGTCAATGTGGAGACGTGATTTGAGGTCTTGCGGCGCGATTTAGGGGGCAGACGGAGTGCATGAAGACTCAAGAAATCTGAAGTTTGGCGAGGTTGAAGTGGTATATCAACCAGGAACTCTGCTTTGGGCATCTAGCGTTTTCAGTGACTCGATCAGCTGGTAGAAAAAAAATCCAATATGGCTGCTTGATGCAAGGTTTTTCGTCCTATTTATCCCCATATATTTGCCTATTTTTCTTTTTAATTATGAATTTAATACTTCATAATAAGATGATAATTAACCTATAAAGTCAGTTTTTTTGGACTGTGGAAAGAAGCTATGGTGGCCTCTCACAAGCCAGAGCTCTGTGTCCCCTTCTGATCACCAGCGGGAGCCATCCCAGGACTATTGATACACTAAATCTCAGCGCGTAGTCCCTGGATGTCATTCACCTGAATCCAATTGTCAATAATCCACCTGAGTCTTTAGCAGCGTACCAAGTCTTGCTCAGTGCGAAGTATTGTTTGTGCCAAATTGCCTGCATTACCGAGTGTTATTGCCCTGACCAGACATTCTGTTATTCTAACCCCAATTCTGCTCCAACTCTGTTTGTCTGCTGCCTGCCCCGACCCACGCCTGAACAACAATATCCAAAGTGTGATTCCTGAAACTTCTATGCTCGTGATTGACCTCTGCCTGCCCGACCCTGCCTTAGCTTCATGGACTTACAGTTGTGTTTGACTCCTGCTCTGTCAGTCCATCTGTCCAGTAAACCTGCTGCACTTGGATCCAGCCATCTGCCTGACTGTTTGTAACTTGGCCAGTGAAAACTCACAAATGCATGAGGGGAACATGTAAGCCAATGCTGGGGCAAGAACTTTTTTATATGGGGTGGGCAGGAGGGGAGCAGAAGCAGTTGGAAGGGTGGCAAATAAAAACAGCAGAGTGGAAGGTCATTACAAATGAAATGATACAAAAACACATTTCAAATAGTTTTATTATTGTTATTACTTCTTATAATCTTTGTCAACAATGATACTAATGTCTCAAAACTTTAGGAGAATAAGCTATTTGCTGGAGGCAGCTGGCCCCCCTTTGCCCCCTCTAGGTGATGCAAACTGTATAGAGAGAGCTCCCAGCTGGGATTTGAACCAGGGCCTTCTGGTAACTTGTTTGATCTGCCGATAGCAAGAAACATATTCTGAATTTGTACTGGTATTTTTGTGAAATGTTCATGTTCACAGTTGGAGTTGAACTGTGTTCTTGTCGAGTATGAGACAACAGCTTTGACTTGGTGACTAACTTCAGACACTACTTTCTTTGAATCAAAACTCCTTGCATACATTTTGGAAACTCCCCCGTAAATTAATTTTTTCAAGCATTCACATAAATCACATCGCAACAATGTACACTCTGAAAGAAGCTGTAGAAATGCAGAATTATTCCACCAAAGCATGCTGAAACAAAACTTGTGATTATATCTACAAAAAAGAGAAAACCATTACAGTCTTTTTAGACAGATCACTCTTTGAAGGGGAACTAATAAGTGTTTACTTTAAAGAAGAATCCTCTCAGATAATCTCCCATCTCACACACTGTGCGGTTGCTCAGGTTGTTAGCTGTTGTTTCTAGCAATAACAACAAACCAAGCCTAATTTACATTGTTTTAGCTGTCAAAGTGATGTGTGTCTGGACTCGAGCTGACTTGTCTCCTCTGGGGAATGCTGGGCATGTTGGAATCCTCTTCTTTGGATTATTGCAGTGGAAAATGATGATCTGCTGGCAGAACTCGGTACTACAGGGACTGAAATGGAGTAAGTGATAAAGGAAATGAGAAAAATGTTTGATTTTTAAGGATTGAGAGCTATGCCAGAGTCCCTCTGAGACCCGTTCCCCCTACCTTCACTTTGAGGAAGATGTTTTGAAATAAACGTGCAGGTGCGTGTGTGCATGCATGCTTGTGTGTGGTTGACAGGAATGTGCTGGGTGCTGTAATTGAGAGATAAGATCGCAGGAGAAGGCTCGAGTGCTGACAGACACACAGAGAGGTGATGAGACTGAGAAAGACAATCCTCAGTCATACTCCTCCATTTCCAGTAGCTGCATCTGTCAGGTGTGCCCCCACTCACCCATTTCCAAGTCCTGACAGCTTTCAAACTTGTAAAATTTCCATAATGGAATTCCAGCCCTCTTCATCTTTGCTTGCAGTGGAAACTGAACAACAAGAACTTAAAGTCCCACTCCAATCGTCTTTGGATCTACTGTAAAAGCGCTCCCAGTAGTCTTTTGATTATCATTGTGACCTTTTAATTTTAAAAAAAAAGTTTTCACGGACAGTTTCTGCAGAGAGTAATTCATTAGGAAATTTTCCCGTCTTTGCGGCGGGGTCTGGAGGGGTGGTCTGGCCCCGTCTTCTGGAGGGGGGGGCGTTCTGTGGGGAGCG
>NC_050516.1:3303452-3313438 GCF_002922805.2 Oryzias melastigma | reverse complement strand
GGCTCTCGGGGGGAGGGACCCCTGGGCCGGGGGAACCTGGACCCAACGCAGGGGGGGGTCCACCATCGGGGGTCAGTCTGCCAACTGACCCCAACATATCTCCTTCCTCACATAAACATGCAATAGGGTGAAGGTGAGGGTGTCTGTATCGCAGTGCGCTGCGGGGTGTTTACTACCTGCCAGTGGCCCCCCTCCTGTGGCCGCTGCATGGATTTGCCCCTCCCCTCGATTTTATTTGCACCTTAGACATGGGGGTGCTTGGACATCACTGCCAGCAAACAGTCAATGTCCTCTCAGTGCCCTTCCCACCAATTTTAACCGCACCATAGACATGTAGGGCCACTGGTGGGAGGGTGATGGGGCATCTCTGCGAGCAATCAGGAGATGCCCTGTTAAGGCCTTCTCACCAATTTTAACTGCACCCCTTTAGTACACACACCCCTAACACCACAAATATACACTCTAACAAACAAACACGCATGCATCACACAAGGAAGGTGGACCTTCGACCTTCTGTCCCCTACCCCATCCCTGGCGGGGGGGGGGGTTGTCTAGTCTCTTGAGTGCCGGTCTTCTGGGCCCGGTGGTCTCCTCTCCACGCAGGGAGTGGGATCCCCAAGATTTAAGATCTAGCAGGGGATCAAATTACATCAGAGCCTGGGGGTGTCCAGGTCTCGGTGGTGCGGGTTCCGGTCTTTGCTCTCGAGAACTAGTCCTCTCCTTAACTGCATCAGTGGGTGTGCCTGGTCGGGCGTAGTTTACATCACTCCTTGGGGCCTCCGTTTTTTTGGGTGCCCCTCTGCTCGGCGGGGGTGGGCGGCCCCTGCCTTGCTCCCCCCCTGGACCTCTCACGGTTGGGATGGGCGGTTGACTGGTGCGTGGGGTTGGTCGCCCCTGGGGCCCCTGGCTCGTACCTGGGGTGGGGCAGGGGGATTCTCGGCACCACTGAGTGGTGGGGGGCTCTCCGGGGGTGGGGTCCCGCATTGGCCCTCCTGGCGGGTGGGGGGGCTTCTCCTCTGGCTGGGCTGGGACCTGCACTCTCCGTGTTCCTGTGCCTTCCTGCTCTTGGGTGTGGGGAGCATCTGCGGCGGCCCCGCATGCACTGGTCTGGGTGCCTGGCGGGATCGCCCGGCGGGCGGTTTCTCTCCGTGGCTCCATGGCGGGTGTTGGGGGGTCCTGGCTGCGGCTGCTGCCCCGGTGGGGGGTCTTGGCGTGGGGGTGGCCGAGCGCTCTCCTCTGGAGTACATTCCATCATTATCCACCTCATCGAAACATAAACACTCACCTGAGCACAGGTTTCAGCTCACCTTAGCACTAACCGTTTGTGTGACAGAAAGAAAGTCTTTATCTGAATGGGTTTGTATGATGGAGCGTGTGAGCTGCTGTTACAGTTGAATTGAGTACATTATGTTTAGTTTAAATGTAGAGACTATTTTGGCCAACAAGTGTGTGTGTAACTATAGAGTGTGTGTGTAGACAGGCCCCGCCCATTCTAGTTTGTTGCTTAGTCCTGGTTGTTTTATGATGTTGCTTCCCTCTGTTGCCATCCTCTTCTTTGTGTGAATGGTGTCAAGCATGCATCAAACAGCAGTCTTTATAGTTTGTCAGTATTAGTCAGTTTGGATTGAATAATGTTAGCTCATTTCCCTCAGCAGTTGGTCCTGATCTCTGTATGCAGATGTCTGAGTTGCACTAATGATTTTCCAGTGCTCCATGGTAGATGCGCGATGGAAATCGTCACAAAATACACATGAGACTGCTTAAGATGGGATTCCTGCAGAACTGCTTCCACACACCACTGGACTCATGAAGGGTGTGTGTGTGGCTGTTGGAGTTTATATGACCAGGTTCAGGAACATTATGGGTTATGAAACTTAATTCTCCTCATAAACCGTTCCATTTCCACCACTGCGTGTGCGAGTGCACACGGCTATATAAAACGAGTGAGCTAAAGTGGAGTAGGGATGAGGGGGAAAAAGCACTTTCTCGAAACAAAATAATCTAGACAAAAAGAAAAAAAAAGATCAAATAAAAAAACTTTTAGTGAAACAAACAAAAAAAGAGGTCAAGGAGGATTTCATTTAGAAGAATCTTTGTGGAGCCAAATTTATAAAGCATAAAAAAGGTGTGGTAAACTAAAATGGTGGCTTGGAAGGATATTTTGCAAAAGCCTAAATATACATCCATCTACCTTCTTTTGCTCATCCAGGCCGGGTCATGGGGGCCGCATTTTTGAAAAAAAGTTTCTCAGACTTCCCTCTCCCCGGTTTCTTCCTCCAGGTCCTCTGGATGGAGCCCGAGTTTCTCCAGCTTCTCCTGGGTCTTCCTCGAGGCCTCTGCCATGTGGGACATGTCCACAACAACTCCCCAGGGTAGCGTAGGGGTGTAGGAAAAAATCGATTTGGTGACATATCACGATATTTCGTTTGACGATACTTAAATCGATTTAAATGTTGACATGACGATATTTATTTAATTATGTATGAGCGTCCTTGACCGTCTTACTTTTGTTTTTCACTTCAACCTCCGACCACTAGTTGGCAGCAGAGCGCACTGAGCCTCTTTGAGCAGCTCTACACCGCAGCCAAAACAACAAGCTCTGTCAAATGTTCAGTTAGCTTTGTGGTTTTAGTTGTTATGAGATATGTACTACTTAGTTTTGACTTTAATGGGTACTAAACCAAAACTCCATGCATCGTTGCTGCCAGTATCATCTAAAAATGTGGATTGTGGGGCTTCGTAGAGGCTCACATAAGAATGAGCAGTTGAGTTGTGCAGTGGGTCATGCACGGAGCCTCCATTAAAATGCTGTTGGCAAAGCGAGCAAAAGTTCTGCTGAACTTCACAGCAATAGATTCTAGTTCGGAGACCTGATGGATCTGAGTGATGTGTATAACGCTCTGAAAAAAAGGGCAACGTCGTAGTGATTAGCAGTGAAATACACATTTGCTTTCGCTTTTGAGAAAACTTGAGCAGCAGCAGCGCTGTCATGTAAATAAACCATCTGAGCCACATTCATCCTGTCATCACACTGAAATGTTTCTGGAAAAAATTGGTTTGTTTTTCCTTCACTTTTGAAGCACTTGTTTAGGTTTATGAACAGTTTCAATGCTAGTTTTAATAATTTTGCAGTCATACTTTTAGAAAATTATCAGTTAAGGCACATTCATTCTATTTTTACTTATATTGAAAAATATTCATCAGACAATATTAACTGTTCCAATAAAATACAAATATTTCGTAATTTACCGGAAGAAAAGCAGCATGAATTTCTAGATAAAAGCAACTTGTATTTGAGATACAGTCGCTGTGCTTATTGCTGTGATCCATCCATCCATCCACCCATCTTCTTGACCGCTGCTTCCCTTTCGGGGTCGCGGGGTTGCCGGAGCCTAACCCAGCTACTGATGGGCGAAGGCGGGGTTCACCCTGGACGCGTCGCCAGTCTATCACAGGGCCCCAATCACACATCCATTCACTCTCACAGTCACACCTAGGGGCAATTTAGAGTCACCAATTAACCTATGAAGCATGTTTTTGGACGGTAGGAGGAAGCCGGAGTCCCCGGTGAAAACCCACGCATGCACGGGGAGAACATGCAAACTCCACACAGAAAGGTCCCAGCCGGGAGTCGAACCGGGGCCTTCTTGTTGTGAGGCAAGAGCGATAACCACATCACCATCGTGCAGCCTCATGTAGATTCAATTCAAGTCATATTCTAAAAATGAAGGGAAAATTGTTCTGGTACAGTCTTGGGAAATATCTCGATACATATCGTTTTGTTAGGCATTTATCGGGATACGTATCGTATCACCAGACTCTTGCTAATACACACCCCTAGGGTAGTATCCACGAGGCGTCTGGATCAGATGCTCGAGCCACCTCAATGCCTTCTCTGGATGTGGAGGAGCAGCAGCTCTACTCCGAGCTCTCTCTGGGTGACTGAGCTTCTCACCCTATCTCTATGCGAGCACACAGCCACCCTACAGAGGAAACTCATTTCAGACACTTGTATTCAGGATCTCGTTCTTTTGGTCATGACCCAGAGCTCATGACCAGAGGTGAGTATTTGAGCAAAGATTGACCGGTATATTATAAGCTTTGCTTTCATGTTCAGATCTCTCTCTCTCTCTCTTCACCACACTCCGATCCTCCCTTACTCATGAACAAGACCAAAAGGTATTCAAACTCCTCCACCTCCGCCCACCGAAAGAGGGATAACTACCATCCCAGCCGCTTCCCACTCAGCTGCAGACTGCTCAAAGCATGCTGGAGGTCCAGAGGTTCTGGTTTGATGAAGTCAACAGGACAGTATCATCTGCAAAGAACATACAGGAATTCCCCAAAATAGACCACCTTTGGCCTAATATATTGATGAAATATTAAATTAGTTAAAAAAACATGTACAATTGTTTAAAAGAAATGTAATAAAACTGAACAATTCTAAAAGAAATGCTAAATTATCAAAAGGTATTACAAAGTTGATATTAAACTAGCAAAACAAGTGGTAAAAAATAAGTTAGCTGAAAAGACTCCGCTACCAATATAAATGCTGAAAGCAAAAGTACTATTTTAAAAGTAAAGATTTATGCATTTACAATTGTTAACTCCTGAACAAGCTAATGAGTCTAATTGTATGTTAAGCAACATCCACACAGAGCAAGTGATGCATGTTCAAGAACAAGCTAAGACTGTGATCTTTTATGGTCCTTTAGCACATGGTGTTTACACTGGACATGCAGGGAGGGGCTTCTTTTTATTTTTTATTGTTTGCTAGTGCTTGTACTAGCGCATGTCCATCATTAGAAGAGGCTTGGTGAGAAATGTTGAAGCGTTGCAACACTCACCAATCTTGGTTCAGACTTTTTCTTTCAAAGCTCTATTCTGGTTCATGAAAGACTTGTTGTCCCATAATCCCATCCGAACACAAACCACAATTATTAAATCCTGATCAATTTTCAAATGGTTGGCACTTCCCTGAATTAAAAAGAACACCATCCATCTGTCACAAACAGGCAGACAGCTGGATCCACGTGCAGCAGGTTTATCAACAGTCCACAGAATAAGCAGGGTCAGACAGGCAGAGGTCATACACGGGCATGGGATCATCCGAGACGAGCGAGAAGAGGAGGAGTCAGAGTCCAGGCGAGGGTCAGGGGCAGGCGGCAGGCAATCAGAGTAGCAGGGTCGGAGGCAGAATATCAGGTCAGGAGTAAACGCTCAGAGTTGCAGGCAGGGTGGCACAAACAAAGCTTCGCAGAGAGTGAAGTGTGGAGCCAGACTATAAGCTGGGGAGGTGATGAGGTGATGGGGAACAGCTGATGCTGATGAGTCCAGGAGATGGGAGGTGTTGAGCTCAGAACTCTGGTGAGCGCTCCCTCTGGTGACTGGAGACGGTGGTAGCAGGTTGCTCCATGACACCATCTATACGTCACTACAAAATCTGATTCTTTAAAGTTCAACTGATTTACAGTATATTTTAACGTGTGTTCAATGGACACATTTTGTACTTAGAGCCCGGAAACGGTCATATAAATTTGCATAATGACCAGTGAATGCAAGAGTTTTGAACACGGAAGCCTGAAACACATGCTGTTTATAGATTTAATTGAAAACGGTTTCTTGAACGCACAATACTTTGTTTAGTTTACTGAAAAAAAGGTTATTTTTGTTATTATTGAAAATATGGTACATTGTGAGATGGTATTGTGTTATTTCCTATGTATTTTGATAAAAATAAAGAAAAACTAAAGTAATAAAGAAGGAGAATGGATTTCGAAAACACCTATTTCTTCTTTGACCAAAATAAGTGTAATTAAATAATACATTAGCATCTCTCTAGCTAGGAGTCGATAAATCAGTTAAGAAAACTACAAAGAAAGAAAAAGTCAGTGAAGGAAGGAGAAAAAAAGAGTCAAATCTGAGGCTGGATGAAGGAATGCCAGTGCTAATCCACGAGCTGCGCCTTAGTGTCAGGTGTCTGCTTGTGAATGGGGCTGTGTCACCGTGGTTTCAGTTCAACCAGGCAGCAGCATAAGAAGGGAGGTAAAAAACAGCAGCAGTAATGTACATAAAAATAGAAGTTAAACTGCAGAACAAAAAGAATTCTGAGAAAGGTGTATCATAAAGCTGCTTAAGACATCAGCTTTTCTACCTGTTGCTCTGTGAGGGTGGCTGTCTGTCATCACTTTACTTCTGTGACCTGAATAAGAGCCAATTTGTAGAGTTTGTTTCCCTCCGTCTTCTTCCTCCCACTCAGTCTCAGGCTGCCTGACACTCGTGCCTGAGGACTATTAACGCAACACACCCCTCAACATGAAACAAACACGGGTGTGTGAATAATTAAAATGTTAAGGAAAACAGATCTGTGTAGACTCATTCATCTGGAACGGTTCCATAATAGAAAATGTTTTTAAAGTAATCTAGACTTAGTTTTTAAATTGAAGATGTTCCACCTCTTTTTTTTTTTATTTTGCATCCTATTCAAGAAGTTTTTTTTAATGTATTCAAGTCCAGTTCACTTTTTCAAACAAAATTTAAGAAAACTTGCAACATTTGGACTATTAACTAATTTGCCCCGGGACATGTTATTTTTTTCATAATCAACTTACTAAAAAAAAAAACTCCAAAAGCTATGCTATTTACCACTCTCTAAAATTATTACAACTCAGGGTCACCAGACAAACCATTTTTTTCGTTTGTGTTTTTAACCCTTTCACGCCAAAGCTTTAGCTCCAGTGTTGACATTCTTTGAACTATTGTAACGTCTTGACTGTTGATGCCATTAGCGTAATTCCAGAAGATTCTGAAGTGGAGAAAAGCAACGCGTTACAGCAGTGAAGTGGTTAAACTTTCATTGCAAACATGGATGCAAAGAGAACAAGCTTCATGGTGATATGCAACACTTTCTAAAGACACATTTTTGTCTTTAAAAAGTAAACTGCATCCACTGCTGTCTGGTACAGGTATCCTTAAGAAACAAACAAACAAAATCTAATGTCTTTCACTGCAAAAAAAAAAAAACACTTTGTAAGTAGGAAGGAATGCTATTTTCAAAAATCTAACAAACTTGGATTTTTACTTCTTGTGGCCATTTTTGCCAACATGAAATGTTATTGTTTAAAAATAACTGACTCTTGTAGACTTGACTTTCTGGATGTTTTTTTTTTTTTTTCCAAGCTGTGCTTGTACAACTATTTACAAAGAAAAACACAATTCAAACAACTCATCATGAAGGTGGAATTCATAATTCATGTGCCTAGCTGGAATTACATGACACCAAGTCTTTCATATATCAGAATAGAGCTGAGAAAGAAAAAGTCTGGAGCAAGATTCATCGGTTTTTCCCCGCTTTGACATTTCATACCTGTAGTGTGAGTACTTGCACTGGTATCGGGGCATGATAGTCGTGTGTGAACACCATATGCTGAAAGGACTTTCTTGAGCGCGTGTCAAATGTCCGCTGTGACCATGGCTTTAAGGAGACATGGCTCTGATTCAATTTCCAGCTTCGATTTATGTGGAGTTTGCATGTTCTCCTTCTACATGTATGGGCTTTTTCCAGGAACTCCGGTTTTCTCCCACGGTCCAATAGCATGTCTCGTAAGGTGTATTTAGACAAAACAAATTTTGATCTCTCAAAGTGAACCAGAATTTGTTTTCTCGGTTAATCGGGAACTTATTTTCAGTCTGAATATACTCAAGTGGACCCTGGTCCTAGGAACCTCTCTCTGATCCATCTTTAAAGATGGTTTAGGTTCATTTCCAATCGGACTGAGCTCCTGTTCATGAGTTTCCTCAGTCTGAACAGGCTCTGTGCTCGGAGCGAAACACCTGGACTAAAATGGACACCATAACTGGGCATTATGTGATGTAGTGGAGCAAGAAATGAGACGGAAACTTGTTGAAATCTGGTCGGATAAACGGAGACTCATGAAAACAACTTTTATCCTGATACACATTGCTTCTCACAAAGTTTTCCTAACAAACTATGTGTCATCGACACTCATCGGCCACCTTGCAGCATGCCTCAACCGTACTAAAATAGCAAGTAAAAAATGCTGGACCTGACGTTGATACAGACGTTCAAAATTTGTTAGTGAAATATATAGTTTGAATAAGTGAACAATCGCGACAATGATTGCAAAGCTTAGGACTTCCATGTTTTTTTTTTATCTTGTTGCTTTGCCCCGCCCTCATAATTCAGGCCAATGACAGAAAATATTTTTAGTTATATGTTTTGTTTAAAAGCTTTGGTTTAAAACAAAAATAAATGTCCAGTTGACAGAAACCTAAATACAGACCAAAAGCAAGGTTCAGGCCTCGATCTGGGTCAACGGACTTCTCCAGTCTGAACAGCGTTAGTTTTATTGGTGTCTAAGTTTCCCCCAGCTGTGAGTGTAGCTGTCACAGTCGCTGGGTTATACTCTGCGACTTCTTTAAATAGATGGATGTTTTATCTCGTTCGTACAGGTAAATGTCTTGTTCACTAAAATCTTCCACCAGAATTTAAACTTTAAAAGAATGAATCTATGAAATTTCAGATTTTTACGGTTTCTATGTTGAGAACAGATGGTAATCAAAAATATTCCACAGTTGGGGAAAATTCAGTATTTTTTTAAAGAAGGGTACTGTGAGAATCTGTGTCCTTAATCAAGTTTTATTTGTTTTTGCCATTTAAATTGTTAAATGTTGTGTTTAAATTTGTACATCTTATATTTTTATTAGTTATATTGAGACATTTGTTCATAATTACATAATAAAATACATGAAACTTTATCCTGTTGATTCATTGTTATTTGATTTATTAAATCAGATGTTTTAAGTTGTTTTATTTTGCTCCATAAATATTAATAAATAGCATTATATTAAAGATTTTTTTTTCTAAAATAAAAGAAACAAAGGTTTTTGTTGAAGGCATTAGTTTTGCTCAATAGTAAACTTCCCTCCAAAAAGCAGATGAATGAGGAGTGGGCAGCTTCACTGATTCTGCACAGAAGCTGTGTGTGGTACTAATTACACTCGCTCTGTCTACAAAACAGCTTCCTCATTTTTCACCTGTCCTGCACATGCATTCCTCCCTGACATACACCTCTCTCACCCCCCCGCCGCGCTGTCTCGTCTCACCTGGCTGCTCCCCGGTCTGCTGTGTGCACGTGTGCACAAGTGCGTGTAATTTTATTGACATTTTACTGATGGAGGGATGTCCATCTGATCCGCCTGCTGTCTCAGGTGTCCCTCAGGGCCGCTCTCAGCACATCCGTCATCCTAAAGCTGCCCTGCAGCCCCAAAACACACACAAAAACACAAAGTGCGCAGATAAAAATCACCCGTCCTGACGCAGACCTGCAGAAACGTCACAACAACAACCCACAAGCACACACCCTCAGCTGAGTCCTGCGTCTGGACGTGCACACACACAGATGCACACTTGTGCATACACAATGAGCCCGGGGGAGATTCTTAAGACCTTAACCTCCATCATGGGTGGCAGGTCTCAAGCACACAACTCAACGAAGGAAGAGCTGAGCGAACAAACGACACCAGGAAACACATTATGGTCCAATAATTTAACTGAGCAATGACTTGTAAGTGCACTTTGTGTGTGTGTGCGTGTGTGTGTGTCAGTGCACGTAGGGGCGTGTTTGTGAGTGATGGGATAGTAATTCCGTCAGAGACCTTTTGGGTGACCCCAAAACACAAACTGACCACCTTTAACTCTCCAGAAACAGCCTGGCTCCACCTGAGGCCGAACACAGGCCAAAACACACCGTCAGCCAAACCACACACAGACACAACACACAGACACAGCACAACACAATGATTTTAGAGTCTGAAGAACGGCATCAGTGAGGGGGGGTCACACAGCAAATATTCATTCTTTTTATTATTTTTAGCAAAATTTCAAAACAACAGAAAGTTGGACTTTTTTCAGACTTCTTACACAAAAAAAATAACAGAAACTGCTTGAAGTTTTTTTTTTTTTT
>NC_050516.1:3292833-3303437 GCF_002922805.2 Oryzias melastigma | reverse complement strand
TTTACTTGTGAAACACTGATCTCTACCTCCGTATGAAGTCTGAACCAAAAAGACGTTAAAAGGAGTGACCAGATCTAGAATTGAAACCAGCACCTTTTTCACACTATGAAACGTCATGTTTTCTAGGAAAGTAATAAAACAAAAGCATTCCAGGTTGACTTTGGAAACACAAGGATGTCTTTTATATCATCAGAGTCAAAAGTCTCAATAAAATCATCATAAATAAATACAAAGCAGTGGTCTCAAACTGTCGGGCTGCGGACATTACTAGCCCGTGGGACATATTTTCCATGTTATTTCTGACTCTGGGCTGCACGGTGGCGCAAGTGGTTAGCGCTCTCGCCTCACAGCGAGAAGGCCCCGGTTCGAATCCCGGCTGGGACCTTTCTGTGTGGAGTTTGCATGTTCTCCCCGTGCATGCGTAGGTTTTCACCGGGGACTCCGGCTTCCTCCCACCCTCCAAAAACATGCTTCATAGGTTGATTGGTGACTCTAAATTGCCCCTAGGTGTGAATGTGAGAGTGGATGTGTGTGTGATTGAGGCCCTGCGACAGACTGGCGACCTGTCCAGGGTGTACCCCGCCTTCGCCCTTCAGTAGCCGGGATAGGCTCCGGCACCCCCGCGACCCCGAAAGGGAAGAAGCGGTCAAGAAGATGGATGGATTTCTGACTCTGAAGGAAGTTTTATTTTGAAAAAAAATTTACTGGATTCTTGCCACCACATCTGACTCCTTGACACATGTCAAGTAACTCGTCGCGTGTCTAAAAAACAACTGACTTTCTTCAAGCAGTTTCACTAAATTGATACCCCTAAGCTAGCAAAGTTAACAAAAACAAACATATTTGGAAATTTATTTTCACAGAAAAGAGTCAGTCAGAAAACAGAAGACCCTTCAACTTCAAAATAAAAGAACACTAAATTTAACAGACAAAAAATAGGAGTCTTTACTCAAAAAACATATTTATTGTGACGATTGTTCTCATACACCACCATTTTAATGCATACTACTCAGCAACCGGATAGCTAATGTTACGAGGATGCTGCTAATCAGTTTTTTTTTGTTTGTTTGTTTTTTTTTTTATTTGATTCAATGTAAAAGTTGAATGAGGCAAAAGCTGCTATTTCACAATTCTAATGTTTCTTACACCAAATCTAGCACACAAATAAACCAGATATTTTTACCTTATTTAAAGGTAAACTTTCCCTTTATCCTCCCTAACCTCAAAAGGGAAGGGAAATGGGAAGCTAAAAAAATTGGATGCCCACTTCAGCTACATAAAGGCAAATCAGTGAAAATATTGTATGATACTAAACCGGACCGTGGTCTGTTCTAACGTAAACAAACAATTTCTTAGCTAAAATATCCAAGTATAGAAGGGGTTTCCCGAGTTTAAATCGGGGGTCAAGGGTGTGGCTTGGTTGGCACTTCCTACAAATGTTGACATTCTTCATTGTTAAAGAGTAACCAAACAGGACAGTTGGAAGCTGAGTCCACCCACAGCCAAAATTTAAAAATCCAGTCATTTGGGTGGGGCTGGGGGACATGGGGACTGTGACTGCTATCATCACTGGAGCTGCAGGTCATGATGTGGGACTTGCATGGTTAGACCAATCACAAAATTCGATTGGCCAGGTTGAAACGTAATTCCTCGTTTCAACCTGTAGGGGGAAGCACACTGACAATTTTAGACTATATTTTTAGGAATTATGGAAGTTTATTTTAAATTGTTAAAAATGTGTCATGGGCCAATAGTTGGCACTTTAAAAGCCCCATTTATGGAGGTAAACAGACAAAAAAAGTTGATCTAGGGTTTGGTTATCCTTTAAAAATGTTGTCAAATTTGCTTCAAAATAAATGATTTAAATGCCAACAGGTTGTTGCTGTCAAGCTATGGACACGCCGGCCATGTGACGCACACACAAGGCATAAATGCAGGTTCCTAAACATGCATATAGCTCATGGTGTTCACACTAGACAAGCAGGGTAGGGCTCTTATTCTTTTCCTTTTATTACCGTTTACTAACACATGTCCACCACCTTCAGTGGGAAGAGGTTTGGTGTGAAACGTCGAATTGGTGCAAATCTGACAAATCTTTCTATTCTGATATATGAAAGACTTGATGTCAGATGATTTTGACCAAGCACAAGCCACAATTATTCTTCTTAGCTGCCTGCAATCTTCTTTCAAACAACATTAAATTCCTGTTATACACAATTTACAAAAACTAAAGCAAGAAAAAGACGAGCTGCTAGTCATCGCATTACAATGACACATTGACACAGTAGTGGTCTACAAAACAAACCGCTCAGTGGAACTGAGGCTTAACAAAGTGTAACTATACATCCTGTAGTACTCCTCCCGTCCTGGACTGCTCAGTGGATGCAAAACTTTAGTATCAAAGCTAAAATTCAAACCCCAAACCAACTGATTGGTTCACAGTTGCTAACCTCAAAGACAGAGATGATATCTGCTTCCTGAACTGAAAAAATGGGAATTCCAAGGAGGAGCCTCTTAGCTGAAGGTTCTGCCTCTAGAAGTAGAAATCCTTCAGATTGAGAATCAGAATCTCTGTTTGATGGGCATAAATCTTTGAGATCCGTGAGATAAGATTGAGTTTTTTAAATGCAAGTAAAAATGAGTTTAAATTCTGTTTTATAGACTTGATGTCCTGACCAGAAACACCTCAAGCCATTTGCTTCAGAGGTTTCATTTTCGTTCCTAGATGACTCTTACCTGACCTCGTGTTGACGTGATCTATGCATGTGTATGACCTAATCCAAGCTGGGGTCACTGAAAAGTTCCTGGAAAACATCTTGTGTTCTGAAGTCTTAAGGTCTATTTCTGTCCCAAACAAACGCTCTAGCCATCCAACCTGGTTTTGTGTACTTGTTTATTTCCTTCACAAAGCTCTGTTTTACCCAACTCAGCCCACAACTGCTTTAAAGTTTTACTTTCTTAAAGTGTTTTCACTTTAGAAATTGATCAAAGAGTTGGGATATGTTTGTTTCTGCAAATGTCACGAACCAAACGGGGAATCTGACAAAAACCAGCAGAAGAAGCCACCCTTTAAGTCTAAAGCAGCCTCCAAATAGAGATGGAGATTCTTTGATTGTGAGCTCTGGTGGTGAGTTTGTGCTTGTGGTGCTAAACCTCCATGTCAGGCCGCTTTCCCCACGCTGAGATTTTAATCACTTGTTGTTTATCCAAGCTTTTGTATCTTTGATCCCTGAAACTTACACTGATCGCTTCGGTAAGCCGTCTGACTCCATGTGTGAGAACTGTTTATTTTAGGAGTGTGATTGGCTTAGTGTGGCTGGCAGGGAACAAAATAAGATAAAAAGAGGGTGCCGTTTAATTATTAAATGGGAGAAGCGTTTGTCTTTTCAAACTCATACCCTGGTTTCATGGGTATTTACGGTTTCAGATGTGATTATTTTCTTGGATCATCTTGGTGATGGACTCATAGCAAGCATGCAGCTTTTTTTATGAACATTTGTTCATGGAGATTCATCTTAAAGTCTAGTTTCCTGATTTGTATCTGTTGCCATGGCAACATAATGATGGAGCATTGACAGTATGTAAGAACTGGACAGAGTGACCCCTCGCATTCCAAATAGTAGCTCCAAAAAGCCATAATCTCAAAGACTTCTCTTGAGAAATAAACACCTATTGCTCAGCTACTATATCTGTCAGAATAACCATTCTTGCCCTACTACCATTTTTTTGCTTGCTCTTGCTTGTCCTAATTTGTTATTCAAGTTACAAACTGGCCAATCAAATATGCCTCAGTTAAACTATGTGGCCTCACGCCGAACGTCCAAAACCTTTGTGGAAGAGATGTGGACTTTCAAGAAGCTCACTACTGATTGTGAGAGTGGAGAAACAATGACTCAGACAAAGATTGAAACTAATTAGAGCTGGGTTGATAAAATCGATTAATCGATTTGAATCGATTTAAGCTTAATAGATAAAATAATCGATTCTTAAAAAAAATTAAATCGATTTAGCACATAAAGCTAAAGTCCGCTAGCTTAGTTCTAAAGTTTAATGGAATTTCCCATAGGACGACTAATGCTAACGCTCGATCGACTTTAACATATGTTGCTGACTAAATGAACATCTTTATAAACTCACGTGCATGAATTTTCCAAACTCTTTTAAGGAAATATTTTTTAAAGTAACTATTGTGGTCTAAAACACCGTTTTGTTTTGTTTTTTCTTCCTCTGGAATAAGATGTAATGTTATAGCGCGATCGCCACCTAGTGGCCAAACTGAAACGCCATCACGGAGAAGCAGAAGACTGTTTATAATGTTATCATCTGAACATTTTTGTTAGAGCTTCTTCTTTAGAAAATCCATGTGACACTGTATGCCATTAACAATCTCATCAATTTTACAGTATGTGAACTGTAAGATATAAATATATTCAAAGCATATAGTAGATTGTTAATGTATTTCTAAACCAATGTGCACAAATGTGTAAACTCAAAATTTAATTAAATTGAAGAATCGAAAGAATTGAAAAAAAAAATCGAAATTGAATCGATTCATGCTCTTGTAAATCAAATTGAATCGTTTCTGGAAATTATTATTGACACCCAGCTCTACGAATTACTGACAAGTTCTGGCTCCAACATGGTGAAAAATGGTATTTGAATTGACTTCATTTGGTTGGAGAGAGACGTAAACCATTTTCTATGGGTGATGTCTTGTGTGGAAAACCATCAGTTTCGTATTTACTCTCTTTTTTACTCTTTTGATGAAGAGTTTATACTTCTCAATGCAATAATGTTCGCACTGTCTACAGTACTAATAACTTTTTGGTTCATTTGTTATTAGACACATGATATATTTAAACATACCTGAATCACGTTCGTGTGAAAGCACCTTTATACTCAGTCTCCTTCTATTCTAAAATAATGGTTGGTTATCACAAACCAATGAAGAAACATCAGAAGAACATAGGGGTTGGTCAAGGACACTTTGATAAGGAAACACCTGGAATCAAAAATGTAATCACTGGTTGAACTGGATCCACAGGGGTTGCTCCAGTAGAAGTGAAACTTGAGTGCACACAACTTTATAAGCCTCACTGAATTTAGTCCTAGATAAGTGTGTCAAGCTATATCAAGATGAGAAATGGGCAGAGTAAGTGACGCCACCAATAGAAAATGGCTTACTTCCGACTCCAATCAAATAAAGTCAATTCATTCACCACTTTTTAGCGATACTATTGGAGCCAGACGATGTCAGTAAGTAGTGATTGTTCCAAGTCGGTCTGAGTCAACGTTGATATGGCAACAACTCTTGCCAATCAGGAATGAGCTTTTTGGAACTCCTCATCTCTTCAATGAAAGGAAGCTGAGAAGAATTTGCTAAACGTTTTGAACATTTGACATGAGACTACATAATTTTATTATGGCATCTGATTGGTCAGTTTATAACTTTCACTATAGAAACAATATGGAAAAAATATATCAGCAAGATCCTATTAAGAAAAAGTTAGCAGAGCAAGAATGGTGATTCTGTAGTAATAGCTGTTTCTCGATAAAAGTCTATGGGATTTTGACTTCTTGGAGCCTGTGGGTACTTTTGTACATGGAACATCGTGGGTAACTTCTGTACTGTTTTTTGTCAACTCACACTGAATACAGAGGACATTTATTTTACAGGAGATTAAACTTTATTTCAGTACCTGTTTCATGTATGGTAAAAGAGGCATAATGAGGGAGTTGCTCCACCACACAGCAGGTAATGGGTCCGTGAGGTACTGCCAGGTCCTCTACAACATTTCCCTGGTTGTTCTCTACATCATAGCGCCACTCTGCACTCATGTATACATCTTCAGCTTCAACGCCCCCGACCACATACAGTTGTTTCTCTAACAACGCAACGCCAAAGCTCCAACAGCTGTTAGTCATGTTTGCTACCATCCTCCAGGTCATTGATGCAGGATTGTAGACCTCAACATCGGACAAACACATACTATTGCTGTATCCACCCATCACAAAGATCTGGTCTTTGTACGTGATTGCTCCCATTGCTCCTCGTGCAACCTCCATTCGTGGGATTAGTGTCCATTGATTGGTTTCGGGGTTGTAGCACTCAGCTGATGACAGAGCTTGATCCAGGAGTAGTCTACCAAAGACGTAGACCTTCCCGTTAAGGGATGTGGCTTTAGCATTGGCCCTTCTCTGTTCCATCGGTGCAATGAAAGTCCACTGATTTGTGCTGGGCTCGAACCGTTCTGCAGAGTTCAGCGTTTCATCTGAATTCCACCCCCTAAAGTGAACACAAAGCAATTCAAAGCAACCACGCTGATTTCGGCCCGCGCCTCATGCATCAACCTAACCTCTTCCCAGATCCACGAGGCAATTCTGAACTTCATCACACTGCTTAAGCAGCTGTCATCAGTGAATCCTCCAATGCAGTAGACACATCGACTGAACTCTGGCATAGTGATGCTTTTGTTGCACACGACCTTCCAGCAGTTGGTTTGTACGTTGTATGCCTGGATGACGTTGGCTAGAAGATCGTCGAAATGTGTCCAATAGCCAGCAGAACTTCAGCAGGGCTGCGGGCCCTATCTAGAGGTCTCTCCAAGTAGGAGTTGCAGAGTGCCCTCAGAGTTCTGGTCACCATGGCTGCACACCGAGCATTCCTTCTTACCATAGTCTCTCGGCACACAGTGTTAATCAAGTACTCAGCAGGCATTTGGGACAAGTAAACCTAGAGGAAGACAGAATGCCAATGAAACAGTTGCATAAGTGCAGAGAATGTAATGTTCTGGCTTGATGGTCACCTTGCTCATCAGTGTAGGGAAGAAACGGCACCTCTCCTTTGAAGCATAGTTGATCCAGCGAAGCATGGCCTTAAAGACTATCCTCTCCTCCCTCACATTTAGCTCGCTGTTGTCAATAAAATATTTCAGATGCCCTTCAGAGAGATTGCAGAAATCTGGACAAGATTTTGCAACATCCTCAAAGTGGCGCAGGATGAAGTAAGATACTTTCAACCACAGGCTAGTGTTGGCAATGTGTTCTGCCAGAATTATCCTGCTGATGCAGTTGTTGGTACAAATATTCTGCTGAAGGATGAGACTGCAGTCCGAGACAATTCTCCAGATCTTGAAGCACTCTGCTGTCTCCATCAGCAACTGTGTGGTTTCCTCTGTCACGTGGAGAGACTGGCTGTAGGCGTATTCCACAATGACAGCCATTACATTGGCAGACACATCGGGGAGGCAGCAGACTTTCATTTCTGGGTTGTTGTTGAAGAGTTCACTGTTGAAATAAGAGAAGATGATAGTAACAAAGCAGCTAGAAAAGGATCATCTACCATAATTCAGGAAGAAGCAGTCATTCATAACTCAACCAAAGCCTCCTTTTAATTGGTAATTAGCTGCAGTCCCACCCTCATCATCTATTGATGTATTGTAAAAGCGTTCTGAGTGGTCTTTATGATTATGCTAGTTTAGCCAAAATTAAAAAAAAACATGTCATTTTTTAGAATACAGTATCTGCAAAGTGACAGTTAAATAGAATTTCGCCTCTGAGTTGCGGATGGGACTGTTGACTAAAACCTGCGCTGATCTCCCATCATCCCTTTGTTTACAGTGTCTCCTGCTAGCTTAAAGCCTCTCAAACCCCCAACCTAACATTAGCAGTGCAACAAGCCAAGAAACATTTTCCCCTTTGTTGTAGATAAGTTGTATAAATACCCTCAGTGTGTATATATATATATATATATATATATATAGGTGTGGGTGTGTGTGTGTGTGTGTGTGTGAGCATCAGTGAGTGAAAATGTTCTTCATGTTGAAATTTGTTTTTTCATATGTTTTTACAATTGTTAAACAGAAAATGGAAGAAAAACAAACTCCGTGATATAACCACTTAGGACCCGAGCTATTCTTTGATATGCCTGTTTATTTATCGTACAGAGAAATAAAAGTTAAAGTCCCCCATGACAATTTTTTTTAATAAAAAAAAACATTCTCAGCAATGTTTTATTTATGACTATAAAGTTTTTAACTAAATTCGCACAACTTGAATCTTTTAAAAAGCCATTTTTCATGTTGATCTGAAGCCTTTGTTTCCAAAATCTCCCCTGAGGGGGCGTGGCTTTTTGAGCTGAACAGCTGTGAGTAGCAGTTGCTGTGATCAATACATTCAATCATTGGTTTCTCAGAGCAGAAATCTTGGGAAAATAATGAAAGCTAACATCAAAATGCTCTTTCATTGATTTACAACTGCGGTCAAATGAGCCGCCATTCACATTTTCACGGTCACATCAAGAAGCTCCGTGGAGTCTGGTGGAGATTTTCCAGCGCTGTTACCATAAGTAATGTATTGTATGAAGTTCCCACAAAAAAAATCCAGTGACGGCTGATTTGACCACGGAAATGTGAACGGCGGCTCATTTGACCGCACTCAAAGGGAAGATGCATCTTCTCTTCTCCGGCACCTGAGCTAGACACGCAACCTGAGCCAGATGAGGGTTTAGTGCATGTGCAGCAGAGCTGCTGTGACGTAAAGAAGGCTCATTAATTCAAACAGAACCTGTCACCACAGTTTGATTTGATTTAAATGGAGAAATACTTGGAAATGCAAAAACGAAATCGTTGTTTATTACATTTCTTCTCTTTCTTAAGAAAAATGCCACACAAATATGTTGCCAACACAAAAAACATGGTTTTCTCAGAGGGGAACTTTAAGAAAAATTACCTACTGCACTGTGATAAAAACCAAAAATGTGACGTTTTAAGGAGTTAAAGTCTTAAGAAGCAAAAAAGATGATAATAATAAGAACAATAATACAATTAATAATGAAGATCTGAATTACATATGGTAGAAACTATTTAATAATTCTAAAGATAATGGGGTTAAAGTCACAAAACTTTCTCACATGACTAATAATTACCTATTCAGGGCTCTAAATTAACACCCCCAGACCCGCCAAATGTGAGTAAAACTTTAATTTGTCGGGTAGAAAATAAAAAGTCTCTAGCCACTTTGGCAGGTGAGACATTGTTCATCCTCAATTACGGGGAACTAAAACTCACAACAATGACTTTTAAGTGTCTACCTTCCCTCTCCATTCGGCTACCACAAACATTCATCTCACAGTTAGTTCAAAACCTTAAATTCTGACTTTATTGCGCAGATTTAATCCTCACATTCACAACAACAGGTGGTAAATTCAGGGACTGCAATGTGTAAATGTCTCTGGATAACGGCCGTCCACATCAAGTACCATCCACTGCCAGCCACCCGGTAGCCAGGGGTATATAAAAAATGGACCATTTTACTCGCCTGATAGCTGCTTGACTGCTGCCATCTACGTTCATGACCACGCCAACAATTTAAAAATAAATCAGGCGGCGGCAGTTAATCTCTAGACGATTCTGCCGATGCCTACTCATCGTGCAGTGGCATTTGTATTTGTGACCGTAGCATTATTTTTCATCTTTATTAAGAAAAATTGTTCTTCATCCCTTTTATTCCCATTTAAGCTAATGTTAAACCAAGGATGGAACATGGCGAATTAGCAACATATGGCGTTAAGGGGTTAATCCAATAAAACTGAGTTTTCTACAAAAGTTAAGGGGTTTAATTTAAAAAACATCAGCAAAATTAGTTGAAATTACATTTTACACTCTAGAAAAAAATTAGTCTCTTTCTTAAGAAGTTCTGTCTCAAACTTACCAAAAGTAGTGGCTGCTGTTGCAAAGGACGATTTTGTGAGTTTTAAAATCTCTGTCGCTGACTTGGATCACAAAGTCGCACAGCTCTCCCAGCATCAGGGCCTCTCTTAAAACTTTCCTGCACATGGAGCTCATCTTTCAAAAATATGGGAAAAAGTTTGATCTGCTGTAAAATAAATATGAAAAATGTAGAGAAACAGTGCCAGTGGCTCAAAGTGCTTTCTGCACTTGAGCACAGGTTTATGTGAGAATACTTTCTTTTAAAAAGGAATCCTGTTAGTTCTCTATGGCAACCACTTATTCAATCAAAAAAACTATGACTGCTGTATATCACTCAAAAAACTAAAATAGAACATGCATTATCGACCATTAAATGGAAAATCACTTGTTCATTTTTCTAATAGTGTATTTTAGAAGTTTTTTTCCAGAAAAAAAATAAAATAATTTTGGAAGATTAGCATAAAAGGTTTTAATGGATGTTTATGATTTGATCAAATGGTCACAAATTTGATGAATCTTTCAGTCTTTAACAATTTAAAAACTTTATGTTAATCTCAAAACATCTAAACAGGAAAGGGTTCAGGCAGTCGGGACCCCCAACCCCAACAAAAGGGGAGCTAAACTGCGTTCATCCCCAAAGAACCGGATTTTAGCAAATTCAAAGACAAGAAATGAGGAACATCCTCTAATATATATATATATATATATATATATATATATATATATATATATATATATATATATAATGTAATAACACTTTAATAAAGTTAAGTTAAAGTCCCATTAACTGAAATTTGTTCTCCACATTTGACCCCTGCCCTGAGGGAGCAGTGAGCTTCAGACACAGCTGCATTCAAGAACCATCTGGTGGTTTAAATCAATGTAAAAATTCGG
>NC_050516.1:3250995-3292745 GCF_002922805.2 Oryzias melastigma | reverse complement strand
ACAATATGCAGCTTTTGAACAAAAACAGCCCAGAGAGAATTTTTTTCCTTCATTTTTATTGTTTGAAATTTTTAAATGTATCAAGTGTTTACTCAGATATCCCAGAAGTGTAGTTTGTGATTTCAAAACACATCAACAATAAGATGAGCAGAACTTTAATGGAAATATGTGACTCTTGAATGACTCTCTCCGCTGTCTAATAAAGCAGTGAGGGGAGGGGCAAAGTGTGAGCAGCTATTTACACAGACAGACAACGTTGTCAGATTGGCAGTTTTTCTGCACAAATTAGGCATTTTTTCGCATTCCCCAGATGTAAGAAAATGACCTACCATAAAGACCTCCAGCGAGCGATTTGGAGTCCAGAAAAGGGCAGAGACCTGGAACAGCCCCCCAAACAGACATTTTAGGCCCAACAAGTGGTGCCTAACACCTGGTTCACACTGGACGTGGAAGCGCGCCCTTGTTAACCTATGGTGCAGTACACAACAGGCGCGGAGCGCTGCGGTCCTCCGTGGAAGGCTCGCACTGTGCAGTGAATCGTTTGGCGTCTGGTTTATTTTGTGCGCTAACTGCGAGCGATCCACGTCAATTCTGACAGGAAGTTACATCAAAAAACATGAGAAAATGTGGTTTACTTTCAAAATATAACATTTTTTTCACTATAAAGCACTGCAATTGATGAATGCGATCATGTTTTTTGATCGTATTTGGAGATGAAAATAAACACAATCACAACACTCACACAGAAAACAGACAAGACAGACACACATATTTCTCTATGAAGTGTAGGCCTATAACTACTTGCTTCTTCTTAGCAGAAACATGGGGTAATATTTTTAGGTTATTAACTTACCCACTATGGCAAAAACAAAAAAAAACTCTAGCAGGAACGCCTGTCGTGGAAAAATGCACATCTGTGTGAATTGCACAAGAGAGTGAATGCTGCGCACACTTCACGTCCAATGTGAACCTGTGAAGTCATACTCCATCTCCAGATAGGTCCCTGCCCTGCGTGTCCATGTCTCGAAATGTCCTTGGTAAGACACTGCGAACCCCACATTGGTCCTGATAGTTAAAGGTTGGCGTTGCAGAGCTGCTGTCAGTGTGTGAATGTATGTGTACAGGACTCATACTGTAAAATGCTTTGGGCCTTCTAACAAGTAAAATGTCATTTACTCACCTATGGTAGAGATGGTAAATGGTGTATACTTATACTGTGCTTTATTACCTTCCTTGAAGGCCCAAAGTGCTGTAACATCACCATTACATCCATTTACACACTCACACACTGGTGGCGGCTCTGCTGCCGCCAATCATCCGCCAGAGGCAATTTGGGGTTCAGTGTCTTGCCCAAGGACACTTAGACGGGCAAGGTAGGAATTGAACTTGCACTCTTTTAATCAGGGGTCAACCGCCCTACCGCTGCACGATGACCCCTAAGCTAATAGGGCTCAGGCCTTTTCCCCCTATACGTCCATAAACCAACCTCCTAGACCAGGGGTGTCAAACTCAGTCGCACAGGGGGACAAAATCCAACGCACACCTCAGGTTGTGGGCCGAACAGCATAAATATTCATTGAACAAACTAAAACTCAAATTTGAAATTTTAAAAATGTAACTTTTTAACATGACTATGAATAAAAACAGAGGAATATTATTTCAGAATAATTCACCTTAAACCCTAAATAACTTTCAATATTTTACTGTCCATTAAAATATATCTTGTCAAAATTATACAAGTTAGAAAGAAGAGCAAGATGATAACATTAATAACAATAAAATAAAATTATCTGGAGGGCCGGATATAGATACCCGGAGTTTAACGTGACTTTCACACGTGTGTTTTAGACAAAGATAAGTGGGTTAGTTTTGGAGTAACACTAATTTGTTTTACAAAAGTATTCTTGTTATTTCCCAAAGCTGCTATGATCCAAGAGCAGATTTCTGCATAGAGATATAATTATGTTGCTTTTGTGTTGCAAATTTGTTTTTTCAATAGAACAGAGGATGTTAAAAATGAAAAATGTTCTTCTTCTCTCTTCATGTGCAGCCTTCACATCCCTACACTGTTGGTTTTTGATGCTCGAGCTGGTAAATACCACATCAACATCACCGGTCCTGCTGTTAGATTCTGCAATAAATCATGTCAGTGTCCAAATCTGTTAGTCTACCTTTGGACCTAATCAGTGTTGTACTGACTGCCGTCCAATTTCCGCTCATTTATATCAAGTTTTAATGATTTCCATGTGTTAAATTGGATTGTGTAAACCATGTCAGCGTTGGTTGTCAGAAGCTGTTTGTTTTTTACCTTGAAAGCAACCACAATGAAAGCTAAAGCCGCTGTAGTTGGTGCTGGATGTGAGCGGGGCATCTTTGGGCCAGCTGTTGTGCTGTTTACACGGAGAGTAGGCTCTACTCACGCAGTGCTCCACAGGTGGAGCGGCCAGCAGTGCAGGCCCATGTTTGTCGGTGGGCCTGCTTGTTCTCTGACCGAGTAGGAAATGCCAGCTTTAGAGGGCTGCACTTGTGTTTGATGGGGGTTTGATGTCAAAAGTGAAGTTCTGCTGGCTCGGACGGACGGCGCACATTTTTCATGTAGGCTGCATTTGGACGGGCAGGTTCATTGCTAATGGAAACTGAGGTCCAGAGGCAGCTGAGATGGGGTCTGATTCTCTGCTTATCATCAGATAGCATGCGGAGCCACCCTGAGATTCCTCTCAAACCACATCTGCTCGGCATATGACCTGCAGCCGTGCCACAGAGACCTGAGCAGCAGCCAGAGGCTCAGCTTTACTGTACTTCTGCACCACAGCGAAAATGTTAAAGACCTGCTCTGATGAAGATGGTGCTTTTAACACCTTCTTGTGGTATTTTTCCAGTAATGGAGGACATATCTAAAGAAAATTTAGCTCAAAAATAAATTTCTGAGTCCTTCTTTTTTCAAATTGTTGTGAATCAGGAACAGAGAGGGGCCTCTGGTCACAGGAAAGATGGCGCCAGAAAAAATCTCTGGCCGGAAGCAGAAATTTTGCAACTTTAGCCGGTTGCGTAAGCAGAAATTTCCTAAACTTAAGAAACCCTTTCAAAAATGATATTTTAAAAACTTTTCAGAACTATAATAAGATAAAGATAAGATAAAGATACTTTATTGATCCCTCGAGGGAAATTTGCACGTTGCAGCAGCACTGTATACAGACTCATTAAAAAGAAGCAACCAGTCAGACAAACAATAGTGAATAATAAAAAGTAAAAAAATACAAAGATTAAAAATTAAGAAAATTAAGGGAGCACCAAATTTTTTACAGCTTTCCAGACAGAGATCCAGTGGGTTTATCTGCGACACAAAGGTGATGAGTTATATAGTCTGATAGAACGAGGCAGGAAAGATCTCCTGTAGCGGTTGGTGTGGCAGCGGAGTTGCCTTAGCCTCTTAGAAAAAACACTTCGCTGTTTGTCAAGCGCAGGATGAAGAGGGTGCTGAGGATTATCCATGATGGATACGAGTTTGTTCAAGGTCCTCCTCTCCATCACTGCTTCAAAAGTTTCCATTTTACTTCCAAGTACAGAGCCAGCTTTTCTAATAAGTTTGTTCAGCTTCTTCGTGTCACTGGCAGCTATGCTACCCCCCCAGCAGACCACAGCGAAGAATAACGTGCTGGCCACAACAGACTGGTAAAAAATTTCCAGCATCTTGCTGCACACGTTGAAGGACCTCAGTTTCCTCAGGAAGTAGAGTCTGCTGCAGGCCTTCTTGTACACAGCTGTGCTGTTGGTCTTCCAGTTCAGTCTGTTGTCAACGACTACTCCCAAGTATTTGTATTCCTCCACCTCTGCCACATCCCTGCCTGAGATGCTGAGATGCTGAGCTATCAGCTTTTAAGCTTTTAAATGTAAATAAACTGTAACTGTCAAACAGTTTAGTGTGCAAGATGAGCTTCAAATGGGACAGAGAACGTTAATCGTTTTATTTCTGTCAAGTTAATATTATCAGGTGTTCAAGTTTGTGTAACAACAATTGACTGTAAAAATAATAGTTATTCTTATATACAGTCTATGGTAACAACACCCGTTTACCCCACGGAGAAATGTCGTTTTTTTTTTTTTGTGAATCCGGTGATCACAGCCGGCAAAATACAGTTTTTTTTCTCTGTGAATCAGCTGATCACGTAAGCAGTTGCTGTATATCAAAGGGCAAAAAGGTCGAAAGCTTAAAATGGGGGATTCCGGTTGAGGACTTCCGGCTAATGATTTCGGCCACAGAAAAACATCATGGTGGATTTTTTTTTTTTTTTTGTGGACGGCTTCCGCTGGGCGAGGGACTTCTGGCTATTCATTTTTGAGCACCATCGTTTTTCTCTGTGGCCAAATTCTCTTGGGAGCAGAGGGGAAAAAGTTGTTTAAAAAAAGAGTATTTACTGTATGTAATATAAAAATCCGATGGGCAGGCCATAAGTTCCAATATTGCTCCTATTTTGTTTCACCAGTAACGTTAGGTTGTTGTTGTGAGTAGGACTGTGGATTGTTAATTAGGTTGTGATCCGATTCAATTCACAAATCAAGCTCAATGATTCACAGATAAATCCTAATTCTTACTTTTTTACTGGGTGTATGGAGATTACACTTACACGTCTTAAATCACTATCATTATTACCGTTTTTAGAACAGGAATCAGAATTAACAACATAAATAGTGTTTGTCACAATATCGCACTCAAAAGCTGTTCAGTGAAGTTTCTGAACCCTCCATAGTCTGGACACAGTTTATCCCAGTGCCCTGCATTTTATCATAGACTCTGCTTACAAATCCCATCACTGCGAATCTCTGCTCTCTTGGCCTTCATTCAAAGTCAGGTGACACAGACACTGGCTAATCTTCATCTATAAGGACATTCTCTGGAAACTGCCTCAGTACCTGTGCCGTCTTCTATCTCTTGCTAACAGCATATAATATTCTCATTCTTGACTCAGATTGATTTTCTCTGTTCCCAAATTCCACAATCAATTAGGAAAAACAGCCTTTTCTGTTGCTGCTCCTGTTTCCTGGAATGATATTCAAAACTTTCTGTCTTTTTTAATTTGCCAAAGTTTAAGAAAAATATATACACATGTCGCTCTTGATTTGACTGTATTACTCCTGATTAAGCTTTTAATTACTGTTATACTGTTCATTTTAAATGTATTTTATTTCTACTTTATTGTTTTAACTGTATTTATTTTCTTGTGATGATGTCTTTCGAACCAGGTCTCCTTAAAAAAAAGAGAACAAATCTTAAGGTTAAATACAAAAGAAAAACACACACAAAACACAAACATCACTGTTGCCAATAAATCCTGAGTTTATTTTTTAATTTTTTTCATCCTTAAAGTTCTGCTGACTACAGTTTCAGTGGATATATGAGAAGAAAACTGTAAATGAAGACACAGCAACACCTAGAGTCACTTGTAAAAACTAGAAAACTCTCACAACCTTTTCATCTAAACTGACAACAGTGTTTCCAACAGACACATTTTTGAAATTGACTTGTTTTCATTTTTAGCGGAAATAATTTTACAGAGAAATGGGAAGCTTCACTCACACTTTATTTTGAAGATTTGTTTGTGTGACAGTGCTGTTGCACATTCTGCTTTTTTTGTTGTTTTTGTTTATAAACTTAAATTCCAACATTTTTTTTGCATTTTAGAGCAACAAATACATACTACTGGAATTTTATTGTTACCTCACTACTATATTTATTAAGATCACGAATCATCGATCTTGGATGTATTCAAATTTTTGGAGAGTACTTGGATACTTAATACAGCATTAGTTGTGAGTGGTTGTAAGCTAGCGGTAGAGTGTGTAAAATGTTGGATGATGGGAAGTGGGGTAGACTTACTCCTTTCCAACAGTCCCGCCCACAACTCAAGAGTCAAATTTCTAATGAACTATACTGTTCTGCAGAAACTATATTTAAATTTTTTTGATTTTGTTTAAAAACGGCATAATCATAGTTAAAAAGCCACTGGGGAGGCTTTGAAAATAGATCAAAAGATGATTGGAGTGGGACTTAAAAGGTGAGCTAGAATAACAAGTAGTCATCACCTGTGTATTTGTATATTGTATAAGCATGAATGTGGGTTTAGATGATTTCTTCCAGATGATGACATTGGTGATCCAACCAACATTTATATGTCTGACCTGTACTCTCCATGCCAGCATACTTTGCGTTCTCTGTATTGAATCAGCCGACCCAGTGTCCGCCTGGAGCTCGTCTTTGTAACTGGGGTTCATCTATCCAGGGCGGCATGCGCACAAATGTCCCTAAACGAATCCATACATCATCAGCTGGGAGTGTGCGTGTGCTGTACACAACATATTGTTATATCGTCGACCGGAAACAGATCCCCTCGCTGCCGGTAAAGTCCCATTAATCACCGTGCAGCCACAAGGCAGCGGACAGAACTGTACGTGTGTAATCCTAAACCCCAATGCCTCGCCGCTTATGAACGTCGTCTGCCTTCCATCGATCATCCATCTGGATCCCATTGTGTCATGCCCCAACATCAGACAGTCATCTGGAGCCCATGGAAGAAGAGACAGAGGGAGCCGAAGGGAACGAAGGCACTCTGATTACTGGTAGAGGGATTAATCATAACCATGCTGGTAACAGGATGAAGCATGGACAGAGATGTGGCAGTGGGATGAATAACACTGCCTGCTCCCCTGCAACCGGGGTGTCAATAATACTCTAAAACTAAGGCACTGGGGCCAAAGGTCAAGATTTGAAGACTTAAGTTTAGGATAAATGTTCCTTTTTTTTTAATCGGTCAAAACTAAAGCTTTTTTGTCTGTAGTGTTTAATTACTCAAAGTTAGAACTGTTGGTGAACTATGAGACAGTAAACAAGGCTTTGCAGGGGGCTTAGTTAGTAAAAGCTTTTGGCATAAGATACCAGTGAGTCATGACATACAAGCAATCCAGTTAGGGATAAATTACTGTCTTTAAATGGCCACAGCATCCGAATACAAGCATGTCTTGTAGATTCGCACAGTATGACTGTAGAATTATAGAACTTTTTTGTTCGCCTTAGAGTAGAAAAGATAGCACTATCTTGTAAAATTGATAAACAGCAAAGCTAAGATCCTTTACAATTCAAGAAGAGTTGAAAATGGGATGGTTAGTGTGTTGATGACCTTTTAAAAAGCTCTGCCTAAATGATGGACTTCGATGAGTGCCCGTTTATCAGCATGACGAACAGAAGGATCAGTAACTGGACACTGAGTGGTCCATGAAATCTTGGCGATCACATTGGCATTTATTGGCATCTTCCGTTCTCAAAGTAGACACGATCGCACACTAATGGACTTGCAAACCACAGCGAAGGAGAACATTAACCCTTTAACACTGGTTCTTTGGCATTCTTTTGACTATGGTAACTTCAAACGTTTAAGCAATTAACGTAATTCAGAATCAGAATCAGTTGATTCGCATTGATAGTGTTAACGATTGAAGAGTTATGGTATGTCAAAGAACGTTTGTTACTTAGGCATCGCCGGTGACAACTCTTTTGTTAAAGAGTAACTGAAATGGATAACTGGAAGCAGAATCTCCTAGGATGGGGGTCTTCAATTTAGATCTTGATAGCTGGTGTCCTACATGGTTTCCAACAGATCTGCCATTGAAGCTCATTAATTAAACACACGTGATCCAGGTAAATAGCAGCAGATGAGAGGAGTTTTATACCCCTGACCAGGGAGATCTACGTTTCTTTCTATAGCCATGATCAAGGGTTAGTCAAAGTCCCATTGTCACACCCCTGCGGTGGGCTGCAGACACAGTTCGGGTGGTGGTTCAACCCTTCACCCCAACCCCTTAAGTCTGAGTGTCCAGAAGGAAAGCTTTGGGTTTTATTATTAAGAGTTTTTGGTTTTTGGTGTTATTTGACTTTGTAAAAAAAAGTGTTTACATTTAAAAAACTATCCACATTTTCATCATCAGAACACAGTGGATTCACAAATAGACGTTGTAAAATTTTCATATTGATTACATTTTTACTTATTGAAATCGGTGATGTCATATCTTTTGTTAAGAAAAAAAAATTTGTGAAAATGGAGTCTGAATTGCTTTTAAAATCCAGGTCACTTTATATAGTCCTGCAGTATTTTAGTAGTTAGGAATTAGGGTGGGAATTCTGACATAGTCTTAAATATGTTTTTTAGGCATTTCTCTGATAATGGAGGACAAATATTAAAAAAAAGAAAAAACTTCTATTTGAACCTTTGAGTATCTCTTTCTGAACCAGGAGCAGACAAAACAATGCTGTTTGAAAAAGATTGTTTCTGTAGCAAAGTAAAAACAATGAGTGAGTCACAAGCTCCCTCCTTCTCTCCACTCCGATCCATCCACCTGTAGATGACTAGATCCATGAACAACTCAGATTAAACTACTGCAGAAACAATGCTCTGGAAAACGACAGGTTTTTTGATTGTGGCTACAAACGGCATAATCATAAAGTAAAAACCTCTGGAAACACTTTTACGGCAGATGAAAAGTTGATTGTAATCAGTTTTAAAAATGTGTTTTGGGATGAAAGAACACTTTCTTGATTTGGACAAGTTCAAATCTATATTGTGTGGTCTGCACATTTTAAAACTACCCACATCCGAGAAACATCCCTTGGAATAAATTAAAACGAAAAAAGCATTTCCAGACCATCCTGAAAGGGGTGTGGCCTGGTGGTTAGTGCTGCAGTCTCAAAGTTAGGAGCTTCTGGTTCGAATTCTGAAGAAGACGTCACGACAGATTTGCTTTCAATTAAATTGATGCACTCTCATTTCTCGTATTGTGCCTTGCGTATCGCCATAGGAACGCTGGGGTGAGCTGAGGTAGACATCTGTGATAGAAGGAAAGCAGTAATTGGAAAATCTTAATTTTGACATCAGAGACAGCTGCCAGACAACAAAACCCAGTGGGGGGGGGTCTGCCATGCGGCAAGACCGGTCCAGTTTCTGCCCACAAGAAGTAGCTCATTTGTCAAGCCTTTGGGCCTCAATGGTTTATGTCCTCCCAACTTCATTTCGTGACAATCTTCTTGTAAAACATGGAAGATAAAGAAAGAGGCTGCCGACAGGCAGAATGTGAAAAGGAGAAACAGGATAAACGTCTCTTGCGATTTGGGTGAGGCATTTTAGTCGCTGGAATCCCGACAAAAAACTCCACTTCTTCTTTATGTCCTTCAGCCTCTGACAACCACGCCAGCGCGTGTTCAAAGGAATTCTCTGAACGGATGAAGTGTGTTATAGCTGCTCTTCCAAATCTCTCACCGTCTTTTATCTGTGAGTCTTCAGATAGCACACAGCATCAAATATTTACAGCCCAAACTCTCGGAACGAGGGCCAAAGGCCGTCCTGTAATCATTGGGATGAATACCACACCAGCTTTGTCTGAACGTCTGACCTCTCGCATGAAACCAGTTTAAGTTGGCACACACCTGAAGGTTACTCCAAATTTAGTGTGAAGACATGAAAAAACTCTAATTCTGGAAGCAGCCTCAAACTTTTAGAATGACTTTTCCCTATTTCCCAGAAATGTGTAAGTAACTAGAAAAGTTTATGTTTTTTGAGTGGCGGTCTCATTATTATGCAATAAGCCCATTGAGGGAAAAACACAAAAGGACATTCTGGATAAAATCCTCCAGTAAAAGTCTGCATCTCATGAGTATATCACAACATGTAATTGCTGTAAACTGCAGCAGAGCACCACACCATCTTCAAGATGGAGGCTAACAAAAACATTTCATTCAAGCTAGCTTGATGTTCACAGATTTCCGGGATCAATAACTCCTTTAAAAACGCTTTCAACTGACAGCAAGTGCCTCTGTTGGTTTGTATTAATGCAAACAACAACCCACAAAAGCATTTTGACAGAAAAAAGATCTGTTTTTGTTTCTTTTTAATGTAAAGCTCTGTGTTGTCGACAGAGAGACAGCTAGCTGCTAACTGTGCTAAATGTGAGCTCTAAGATTTAACCAGGTCTAAACTTTCTCATATGACTATCACTTAGATAATAGTATTTTTTATTGATAGTTGCTCTATTTTTTGTTGTTTGTCAAAATTACTTCACAGAAGTTCTCTGTTTAAGTTTTAAATGATAAATGAAATAAAAATAAAATAAAAATACACAAAACCTAAATCTGTTTGCTAAATTTGTTCATTTTTCAAAATCTGTTGCAAAAGTATCAGTTCGGGGCGCAGTATCAGCAGAGACTCAAAATCACATAACTTGGAATTGAATCACCCCCAAAAACTTGATTAGGACATTCCGAAATGAATGCATGGAAAAAAATTTAATATGGTTACTAAGGTAAGCTTTAAAAAATAACATCAAATATCCTGTGACAAAATGTGTTTTATGAGTTCTCCAACCCGGGGGGGGGGGGCTACCTACTGTACTTCTCCCCCCCCAAATTCTGAGTCAGCATTGACAAAGATTGGGAATTTGTAAAAAACAAGCTTTCTTAAGAATTGTAAAAAAAAAAAAACAGAAGTAATAAATGAAATTTGAGCCTTTTTTATATATTTTTGATCCGTTCATTTTATTTACCTTCTACTGATCTTTTGCCAACCTTCCAAAGTCTTTTGCCCTCTTGTCCTCCTCCCATATTTTTAAACATGCTCCGGTCATCCTTTAATATATTTTAAAATTGTTCCCAGTGGTCTTTCATTCACAATTATGCAGTTTTTCAGTCCAAATCAAAAAATTGTGTTGTTTTCTAGGACATACTTTCTGCAGAGCAGCAGTAGGAATTTGCCTTTGAGTTGCGGGTCTGAGCTGTTGGTATCTGAGAGCTCACTTAACTTAACGTTAACGTTAGCAGCAAAAAAAAAAAAAAATGGCAAATCTGAAAAAAGTGAAACACAGGATCACTTAGCAAAAGTTTTATAATTTGTTACATTTAAAATAATCACATTGTATTAAATTAAATTTTGAGTTTACGTTTTTTTCAACTCTAAAATACAATTTGATATAAAATAATCATTTTAATGTAAAAAATTACAGAACATTTGTGAATTAATGAAATTTTTCACTTTTTTCAGTGAATATTGGAGCTATCCAGCCGTGCAATTATGAGTTAGATACCAGCTCAAACAAAAATGAATGAACGCTTACATGGATCCCTATTTCTACTGATTCCCAACATTTTTTAATAAAAAAATATTCAGAAATACAGTTTTAAGCTTAATTTTCCTCATAAATGTCTTTCATCATCAGAAAAAAATGCCACAAAAACATTTTTAAAACACCAAAAACACAATTTTCTTGTGTGCGTCTTTAAAGTGATATTGTGTTTGGCAATCAGCCGCATGAAGTACACTGAAAAAAATGAAAAGTTGGATCAATTAACAAAACTTCTTGAAATTGCTGTATTTAAAATGATTAGTTTTTCATCAAATTAAAATTGATTTTATTGTATACTTAATTCAAATTTGTTGTTCATTGACAACTTATATTTTCAAATAGCCAAATACTTTTGATTGATCCAACATTTCACTTTTTTCAGTATAATAGGATTTCATTCAAACTATGTGAAAAAAAAATTAAAACTACAAAAAATTTTGAATTATTTTAAGTTTAAAGTTACATTTAAAAAAAAGATCCAAAAGTAATAGTGTATTTAGTCATTTCAGCTGTTGTAATTTGTGCATCTACAAACCAATTAACAAAAAGTCTGAGGGAGTGAAAGCCAGTACCTCTGATTATAAGACTAAATTAATGTACCAACATAAAATAAGCTGCAATGATTTATCACCCTCAGACTATAAAAAAGCACCTGCATTTTTCTATGAACTGTTTCTGTAATCTTGTTTTTTTTTTTAAGCACAACCCCTTACATTTAAAAAAAAGTTTTTAAAAAATCCTAGTAGAAATGCCAAAAAAGCTGCAGCCTGGTTCATTTTCTGCAAGCCAGCTGATGGAAAACAGTCTGACTTTAATTTTCTTCTTTAAGGAATGTCAAAACTTTGCTTGAAATTCTCTTGACAATTATATGGAAACTCAGCCGAAGGAAAAAAAAATGAAAAACCTGTCCTTTTTTAAACGGAGGTCAGCTTTTTTTATTGCAGATAAAATCCACCATCATTCCAGCGTGCCGGCGGTTTGAAAAGCGGACATATCAGTTGCAGGCTGCCCAAGCAGATTCCACAGAACAGCAACAGATGAGCAGAACAGATCAAACATTTTGTGCTATCTTTGATCTGTGGATTAAAGTAATTGATGCTGAGTTTTATGGGGCGGTCCTTGTTCCCGTGGATGGAATATGTTCTCCGGCTGTGTGAGGCTCTGCCTGGAAGAATCTGCATGACTTATTGCACCCCCTCCACTCTGCCCCTTCAACTCTATCCTCAGTCAGACGTCCCTAATTCTGCTCTGGCACCTCTTCTTCTGCCCCGTTGAGGGCGATAAGCCCCAATTATGAGTGCCCTCATCTAGAGTTCGCACACCCACACGCGCAGCCCCGCGCCCGCAAACACACACAGCGAGGGGTCGGATGGTCAGGTGGCCCAGACGGCATTCCCCGGTGTGATTAAGCTTTAGTGAGCCATCTCCCCCGTCCAACCTGTCGCCAGTAGCTCTGCGCGGCCTTAACACCCCGCCAGCCGGCTATCCAACAACCCCCCCCACGTCTGCATGTGTGTGAGCATGTACGTACAGATCCGGGCACTGTGTGTGTTAAATTTCTCTGTTTGTACGTCTGCTGTCTTCAGCTCCTAAAGCTGTATGGATTAGTGACAGGACCCCACCAGAGCATGACAAAGCTTTTGTCTCTGGAGCCCAGTGGTTTTGTGGCTGAGAACACGCCGGGGTGCGTGTGTGTGTGTGTGTGCGTAGGAGGGGGCAGGCATGTGCGAGTCTGCAGGCAAGTACCAGAAAAAATGACGCTGACTCTATTCTACAACTTTTTGTCCCTTTTTTTTTACAGTTTTAGTGCGCTTTAACCCTTTGACCCCAGAGCTCCAGTGTTTAAGTTCTTTGATGTACTGTAATTTTTTAATCATTAGCACAATCAATGTCATTCTAGCAGATTCTGAAGGAGAAAAGCGGCTTGTCTGTGACTTCCTCCGAAAATGTAAAGAGCCTGAAAACATTGAATCTTTGAACGTGACCTGGACTTAAAGACCCACTCCAACTAAGCTAAAATGATGTTGTTGTTGTTTTTATATGTTCTTAAGGCATTTCTCTGGTGAGATATATATAAAGAAAAATAAGCTCAAAGTTGTAATTCTGAGTATTTCTTATTCAATAGTTTTGAATCAGGACTGGACTAAAAACTGCTGCTGAAAAGAGTGTCTGTGACATAAAACTACACTGGATGTGCCACAAGCTCCATTCTGAAGCATCCACTTGTAGACGACTGGATCAATGTATATCTTTGATTTCCTCGTCTGAACTGAAAATTAGATCAAACTGTACGACTAGATACCTCCAATATTCCTCGCCATTTTTGTTGCACTGGTAATGTTGGGTTGAAAGCGTGAGGGGCTGTAAGCTAGCGGGAGACAGTGTAGAGAGCTCTCAGGAACCAGGAGGGGAAAGAGGGAATAGAGTTGCTTTAGCCCAACGGTCCACAACTCAGAGGTCAATTTCTACCACTGCTCTGCAGAAACTATGTCCTAGAAAACAACAGTTTTTAAAATACATAAAAATATGGTCAGAGTGGCTCTTGAAAGGCCATGACACACTGCCGCATGTGCCCATTGTATGTACACGTAATATGTCAATACATAATTCTAAGGCCCAATCTTAATTCTTTCCTTCTCCCTTCCCCTTCATTTAGCCCTCCAAACTGAGTTATGAAAAAATAGTGTCTCATATTTGGACGTCACTTTCGTTCGATGACATCACCGATAATTGCCAGTCTGTCAGCTTTAGCTCAGAGCTTCCAGCGCTCCAGTATACATAAAAACATCAGTTTTATATCTTTAAAAAGGTCATGCTACAACAAAAAGTCATTACTTACATTTAAATGTAAACTTCTGTGGTTCAGAGCGCACCCACGTTTTCTCACGTTTTCCATGTATATTCACATATGACCAATTTTCATTTAACATGTGTGAATCGGACATAACCGTTCATAGCCACAATATTACTGCAGCATAAGTTCACTTATTTAAAATTTTGTTAAACAATAGCACGTTTTTGTTGTAAATGTGTTAAATAAACCCATTTTAATCTCCTCTGGCACTTTCATCCATCTGTTCATCCATTTTTTTAATAGGGATTTGACCCTTTAAGGGTCACTGCGTTGCTGGAGCCTATCCCAGCTACCATTGGGTGAAGGTGGGGTACACCTTGGACAGGTCGTCACACATCCAAACACACTTATATTCACACCTATGGGTAATTTAAACCTTCAATCAACCCATGAAGCATGTTTTTGGAATGTGGGAGGGAACCAGAGTGCCCAAAGAAAGCAAAGTGAACATACAAACTCCAAACAGAAAGAACCCAGCTGGGATTCAAACTAGAACCTTATCACTGTGAGGTGAAAGTGTCAACCAGTATGGCACTGTTTAGCCCCTGTCCTAAATGTTCATCAGAGTTTCATCTACTAAGTAACCAATAAGGTCTATTTACATCAACATGTTGGGTTATTTGGTTGTATGTACCCAGATGGTCCTCCTCATTAAATTAAGTATCTAAACTCTGTTATGGTTCAAAAAAACATAACTGTTCAAGAACGTCCGTCTCCACTATTGTGCTTCACTTTTGTTTGAATGCAGGTGAATGTTCTGTGGACCAGGGAGTAGAAACAAACCAAAAAATAAATAAATAAAGGATGTGAGCACCATAAATAAAAGTTGAAAAGCGTCTTCTGAGAATAATTTCCTGATGGAAACTCAAATTTGTTGCAGCGTGCCGAAACTCACAGCTTTTGCAAACAAAGAGATGAACTGATTCTTGCATACAAACAGATCACATGATCAAAAACAGCAGGTGTAGTATTGTAGTATGATTTCAAATAGGAAAAACTGTTGAACCTTTAAATTTTAAATGCAAATAATAAAGGACCCAGCAACCCCAAAAGAGTTTAGGGGGTTTGGAGGATGGATGGATTGATGGCGGACTAACAGACATTCCACTCTGAACACAACCCTAAAAAACAAATGAGGCTCCAATTTGATGGTAGTTTTGTGAACCCCAAAATAAATGTAGACCTTAAAGTTTCCTTCTTCATTTAAAGAGTATCAAAACAGGGATTTGTCCTTAATTCTTAGTTTATGTTGGTTCTGCTGATTCACTAGAATAGTGTCCAATCATGTGTCTCTAGATCTACATTTATGTGCGTAAATGTGTGTGTGTGTGTTTGTGTGTGTATGTAATCTGTGAGACTGGGGTTGACTCTGTGGTTTTTCATGGAAGTGCCGCTTCAGAATGGAAATACCAGAGCTTTGACCTCACCCAGCAGAGATCTGAAACCTCAAATCCCCCCGTCTGCCATCCGATAGTCCACCGCAGAGACACACAGAGGTGTGCAGAGGAATATCGGACGGCGACTGTGAGGGGGAGGGGGCACAGCTGATGAAGGGCGTGGCGGTTGCTGCTCTTTCACATCTATTTTATTTAGCATTACACTGTCGGGTTAAATACAATGATCAAGGGAATGCTGGAATACAAGGAAGGCTGCAGAAAATCTTACTTGTGTGCAAAATGCAATTATTTGGTTTTACTAATATAACAAAATCATAATTTGTAATAATTATGATTTTTTTAAAATATTTGTAATCCTTATATTTCTTTAAATCTGAAATGGGTTTGATGTGTCTGTTTTGTAATGTTGAGCTGTACTATTCAATTATTTGTGTCAATCAAATCAATATAAAACTATCAAATCAAACATCTAATATTTAGTGACCAAAAGTTTTGTTTTGTATTCCAAAAAAAATTCCTAAATAAAATATAAAAAATATTTAAATTACATCCATCCATTTTCCTGACCGCTTCTTCCCTTTCGGGGTCGCGGGGGTGCCGGAGCCTATCCCGGCTACTGATGGGCGAAGGCGGGGTTCACCCTGGACAGGTCGCCAGTCCGTCACAGGTATTTAAATTACATATACGTAATATATATTTATGGCAGTAAAAATGTATAGGATTAAAGAGTTGGGTTTTTTTTGTAAGTCTTCAGAATCATTTGTAAATGTCACTTAATATTTAATTAAAATGTATTTATTTTACTTCTGTTACGCCTAAAATTTCACCTTTCATTTTCAAAATTAAATACAAAAACTGTAATTTTTCAATGTAAAACTAAATTGTCAGTGTCTAAAATCAATTTTAAATTTAATATATCCCTTAAAATAATGCAGAAATTTCCATGGACAATGATTTGTTTTAATGACTTAAGAGATACTTGTTTGTGAAAACAATAATTAGAAGGAATTATTTTATTCTCTTAAATAAATATCAAATAAACTTAGAACAAATTTGAGATTAAACCATTTAGTAAAATCATCATTCATCTACACTGTTGTGTTAAAAAGTTCTTCAGTAGAAGCAAAAAATATGAACACTATATAATTTGTGTACATTTTCTTTAAATAAACCAAAAAGTCTCAGTTGTTAACTTAAAATGGTCCATAATTGTCAACAATTAGTCATATTTAGTCTTACAATTAACCAAACAGACAAAAGGAAAATCCATCCGTCAATTTTTTAAACCCGTTTTATCACTCACGGGATGATTTGCTCATGCACAACAGTCCAAAAACATCTCTACTTGGAGAAAGAGAAGGTGCTTTCACATCGCTGCAAATCTCTCCAGCAAAAGATGAAAGTTTGAGGGTAGGACCACATCATCTGCATAAAGTGCAAAGATAAGAACGTGTACAATTCCTTAGAAAGTATTTTGTCAATTATAGACAAACCAAACTTAAAGTTTCTGAAGTTTCAGTGCAACAACTGAAAAAAGAGAAGATAAATCCGTCACCAACACCAGATATCGGTATGATCTAGAGGGGGAAATGCCTCCCCAAACACTGCGACTGCCCCCACAAATGGGATTCCCCTGCAAAAATCCCCAATTGACAGAAGAAATAGAAAACAATTTTAAAAAATGCATAAAAGGAAAGAGAAAAAAAAGTAAGGATGGATGGACAGACAAACATTAGAAGAAAAAAGATAAAAGAATTCATTCTGTTTTTGCCCGTCCCAAGCCCAGTAAATGCAAAGGGTGTCAGGAAGGGCATCCAACGTAAAACTTATAAGACACATCGGTTAGATATATGGATAGACAAACTGATAGGATTATAGCATGTTTTTCAAAGCATTTTAGGCCCTCAGAAGGGTTTTGAAACCCCAAACCTTCAGCACACCTTACCTGCACCCCAAAAGTGGGAGTGGCTAAATCTGGGCCTATCTGAAAGCCTTACTGAGAAGCTGCTACCTTCAAAAGCAAGAGATAAATAATTCCTCAAAAGCTTTTCACTGGAATACAAACTTCTTTAGTGTCTGGTTTAAAACTCAATCACCCAGAGACAACTGTTATCAATGGGATCAACGGTAAAATGGATTTCCATCTCTGACAGACGAGCCTCAAATCACAAAAACTGCTTTTCTCACTTTTGTCCTCCAGTAAGGAAAGTGTTTGCTGCCGAGTGACGCTGGAAAATAAGCACATGCATAGCTGTGGCTTCTGTTGCTAAAAACAGAGGAAGTCACAGCCAGTAAACGTGGGGAGAGAAGAACAAGCATCTCCAGAAGCCATGAAGTCCTGCAAGGGCCCATCTGAACGAGCAGAATAGTTTCACATGCAGAGTTAGAGAGACGTGGAGCACGGTCAGTGTGATCCTAACCCAAACTGAGGAACATCAGACCGATAACCACTGTAGTGGTTACTTATAGTGTACCGTGATAGAAAATGTGCTTTTCTTCGTACTATTTCTGTCATTAAAATGAAATGACATATACATTTTTTTAAATGTTTGGGTAGTTTTGACCTTTAAATGACCCTCTTTCTCGATGAAGATGATAGATAAATACCGGTTTCAGCTGAAAGATGTTTCCTCGGCTGATGAAGATGACGTTTTCTGTTTATCAACCCTTCCCCACAGCCCATAACTGCCGTTCACTTGATAAGTACATGTTGTCTGATTGTTAGAAATTAGACAGGCAGAGTGTAATTTGTATGGTATATTGTATGGACACTTACATAACACCTTTTCACTCAATATATAAGAGGCCAGTACATGCACCCTACGAATGACCAGTGTGCAGTGTAAGGGCACCGTACCACAGCATCACCTGATCACCTGTAACTTCCAATATCCTTACAAATACTTCACAACATACTTTCCACATGCATGTCAATGGTATGTTCCATTTTCGTGTCATCCCTTTTGGTGGCCAAATGAGCCTCAAGGCAACTACAAGACACACCTGCAGATACAGCCAGACCTCTCTAGCACCCTCCGGTTCTGGCAACCATGGGTAACTTTTATATGCATCTCGATACTCTGTAGTTTTTTTTAATCATCCATCTTCTTCCGCTCATCCAGGACACGGGGACAGCAGTCTACACAAAGTTGCCCAGACTTCTCTCTCCCAAGCCACTCCCTTCAGCTCCTCTGGGGAGACACCAAGACGTTCCCAGGCCAGATGACAGACTTAGTCTGTTGGGTGACCAAGCTTCTCACCTTATCTCTAAGGGTGCACCCAGCAATGGAGGAAACGCATTTCAGCCGCTTTTAATCAAAACCTTGTTCTTTCAGTCATGACCTTAGGTGAGTGGTGGAACGAAGATTGACCGGTAAATTTAAAGCTTTGCTTTCTGGCTCAGCTCTCTCTTCATCACAACAGACTTGTAAAGCGACCGCATAACAATCTCACACTCCGATTTTTCCTCACTCGTGAACAAGACCCCAAGACACTCCTCCATCTGGGGCAGGAGCACTTCACCCACCCAGAGAGGGAAAAATACCTTTTTTTTTTTTCCCCAGAGATGAAGCTAATTAAAGAAAAGTACACAGCCAAGCAAACCCCCCTTTGTTTTCTTGTTTTGTCCAGAAGAAATATCTACTATGCTACGTACACACCTGGCATATGATGCACATTCAAAAATGGTGTTCACACTGGACAATCAGGGAGGAGTTTCTTAGTTTTCTTTTTCTACTGTTTACTAACTCTTGTCGAAATGTCAACCACAATTATAAATGTCTCCCCCATGATCAATTTTCTAACACCCATACATTACTACAAAATCCTAGTTCCTGATTGGTCAAAGGTAGACTTGTTTCAACTTGAAATGCACATTTTGTACATAGAACTTGAAACTGGTGTTAAACCCTCGTGCTCTCTTATGGGGTCCAGATGACCCGACCCTTACATTGATGTGTGAGCCCTCCCATGACAAAGTTGAACAAAGGTGGACAGGATTTTATGTCTGCCACGGACACCAGAGAAGATAAAAAATCCTTGAAAAAGAAAAGTTCAGTTCTGAGTTGTGGGGTCCAGAAGACCCTACTTAATGTAAACATGCCTAGGATAGCACAAGGGTTAAAAACAATGCATAGCTGTTTGAGCAGGAGAATTATGAACGTGAACACTTTTACACGCCTTTACATGGACTTTTCATTAGAAGTTACCGCTTAAAGCCGGTGTGAACAGAGCTTAAAACGAATGAAATAGTCATTTAGAGAAGTTGCAACTCTTTCTTATCTCTCACTAGATCGTGTTGTTGTTGACACTGTGACAAAACCATTTTCATTCATAAAATAGCAGCGTTTAATTTTTCATCTAAACATTTCCGTTGATTAGGAACACAAATCTTTCTTTAACCCTTTACATCTGAGGCGTGGCTGGCGACACTTATACACAAAATCTTTAATATACTGTAAATTTTCAACAGATTCTGAAGAAGAGAAGCAGCTTTTCTCCTTCAGAACCTGCTGGAATGATATTGATTGTGTTAACAATTGGAACATTTCAGTAAATCAAAAAATATAAACACTGGAGCTCTGGTGTTAAAGGGTTAAATGATGTGACAATTCTTTACTGAACACTTTAACCTGAAGTGAAACTTTATTCCCCGACTAGAATGAACATTTTTCCTGTTTATCTTAAGCGGGGGTGTTTAAGCCTCATTCCCATGATCTGAACTTTAGTCTAGTGGCGAGCAATGCTCGCTGTCAGCCTATTCTCTCCAGCCTTAACGCCAGCTTGTGTTGAAGTGTGTGGCCACTGCTGGCTTTTGGGTGGAATCCCTTCCAAAGCCACAGACAAAGCCACAGCAGGTGGATGGGTAACAGGATGGAGGTGGTAAGGGCTTGGGGTGGGGGGGCTGTTGAGGGTTTCTGAGGGCTCAATGCTTTTTCTCATCACGCTCCTCGACTCTGAAGAATAGTCTGATTAATCAGAGCTTAATAGGATGGAGGGTCTTTCAGCTCCACTGTCCTGCAGGAAACAGATTGACTGGATTTTCTTGAATATTTTTATTTTAAAATGATCTTTTAATTTAAGACTGAAATTGAATTGTGCTGTATTTCAAATGTAACCGATGAATATAAATTGTGAAACTGTATTTGTGACATGAACAGCACCGCCAGGCTAATCCTGCAAGTGTTCAAAGAGGCTAGGACTGATGGAGACAACTTTTCTGCAGGAGAAAGTTGAATAGTAAGATCAAAAATAATCAACCAAATGGAGGTTTGAACCACTTCACACACCGCCTGTCCGTGACTTTTAAACAGTTTGCATATTGTGCATCTTTGAAAAAGATGACATACAAGTCATTATAGTGTTAACATTGATTGAAATTCTATAAAGCTAAATGCTATTATGGAACACTTGACGTTAGTAATATCCTAGCCACACTCATTATGCATACACAGACCAAAATGATGTAATCATTTACAGTTTTGGAGGACCGCCCATCAATCTGTGCCACCTCTTTGATTTTATGCTCTATATGTGACTTTACGTTACATTTTGTTCAGGCACAGCAGCAAAAATGTATTTTGCTGTGTTCACACCGAACGCGATGATTTTATGTGGCCCGCCCCTCTTTCGCCAAGCGTAGAATTTGTTGCTCGCCATCTGTCAAATAATGTTTTCCTATGCCGCGTCCGCATGTGTGAGGAGCAGCTAGCTAATGTTTTTAGCCTGATCGCTACATGGAGCAGTGTCTGTGGATATCTCACTTCCAATGTATGAAAGACACAGAGGATACTGAGAGGTCGGGATTATTTATTGTGAAGAGTTCTACAAAAACATCGGTAATCACGTCTCCATGTCTGGGGTTATGTAATCATTTTTCCAGTACTGAAGGCTTCCATCTCACACCGGGGGCTGTGTCTGTATGACAGCCGGTTCCACTGTGTTTCTGTGTCTGTGACCTAGTTTGAAGGCTCACTGTTCTGCAATAACCAGAGAGGGGAAAAAATAAAAACAAAAATAAAATTAGGGGAAACTGTCTTGATGACAATAAGAAAAATATCACGAAGTTCAGGATGCCTGAGCCGGCAGCCTCTGCAGTGGCTCTCTGTCTACTGGAGTGTCGAGCAAGCAAGCTCGGCTTGTCCCCGGTAGGCTGGCTGCCTCGTGAGGTGCGAAAGGCTGGAGATCTGTCCAGAGTGCATCCCGCCTTTGCCCAGGACAAGCTCTGGTGACACTGCGGCTCCAGCGGGTTAAGGAAATAGATGGAAGTTCAGGACAAAAATGCTTAATTAATATTCTACCTGCTTTTCAAATCACTGAAATTGTCACATGCCCAAAGCTGAGCTCCTGATTGGCAAATGCAACCTGCCAAAATTCAGATATTTGTACTCTGTTCATACCGCTGAGTTGTGCAGCTGCCAGACCTCTGCGTCCGTTGCTCAAATTGTGTCTCAGGATCTTCATTCCTGTTTTTATCATTGACTTAACATTAAAAAACGGGCCGCCTCTGCTGCAAAAATCATGTTCAGTGTGAACGCTGCATTACACGCTGTACCTGCACACGACACCACCTGGTGGACAACATACTAAATGTATACATTTTAACAGCGTAACACTGTGCCGCATTCCTTTCCTCCATGGTCGCCGTCCCGATAAATTCATAAACTAAACTGAACTTTGTATATGGACTCATGTGCAACATAAACTGATGTGAAGTCCTGCATGACGGCATATAGTCCTCTTTCTCCATGACCAGATTTGGTCTTTTGCGTAAATTCTTCACTAATGTAAAATGTAGTATATTAGCGCTAAGCTGCTGAGGAATTATGGTAGTTGAATGAATGTCAAGATTGAGGCTAAAGCTTTGGTGTAAAACAGTGGTTGTGAGTAAAGAGTAGAGGAAAGCAATGACCTGTCCAGCACCATTCGCAGAGGCCGGCTGAAGGGGGGTGGGGGGGTCAGCTGATCGCATCGCTCCCGTGTCGCCTGCCAGGCTTTGTAATGGACGCCTCTCACATCCTTTCAATCAAGCCCAGTCTGGCCCCCAAACCCTCACAGCGCCTGCTGCTGACCACTCATTGTCTATGTGCTCACGAGTGTGGCGTATGCATTTGTGCATGTGTGCCTAAGGGGGTCTTTGGAAGCCTCCTGGGAGGGTGTGGGGGGGCAGTGACTCCTCTTTGTCTCCCGATTGGCCTGCTGTCAAAGCATCTTTGTTATGACAGTTGGACTGCTTTTATGCAGACTAAATCGCCGCTCTCAGCTGTTCATTTACGGGCCTAACCCCTGACAGCCCCTTGTGACACCAACCCGCAGACCTGGTACAACACCCCCTCTGCCCCGCTGCACCACCTTCTACCCAAAAAGTAACCTGAAAACGCCCTTGTAAAAATGAAAAAAGTTGATAAAACGAGAGGGAGGATAAGAAAGGCCAGAAACAAAGCAAGCAGAGGGAGGGGGGAGGACAAAGGGCATTTGACCTCTGACCCCTGTGTTATGACTGGGGTCCCCGAGGGGTCAGAGGACAACAACAACCCAGGCTAATCAGTAACTACACCGATAGATACGGCCGAAAGAAAACAGACAGAAACAGAAGAGCTCATTAAATGAGCTCTGATTTATCTGTGGGACTGGACATGAACTGTTTCCAGAGCAGTAAAACAAAGCCAAAGGTTCCCCTGCAGACCAGCGGACCCTCCACAGCAGTGAAAGTGAGGAGAGGCCTCAGGAGGAGCTGTCCTAAAAACAACATCTCAAGTTCAAATAACACATTTAAAGTGGGAGATGCTCTGCTTTAAAAGATTACTGTATTTTCTACATTTTCTTCTTTTTTAAAAAGCAATGGTCTACCTTATAATCGGAGCACCTTATATATTGATTAATTCTGGTTGTGTTTACTGATGTTGAGAGCTACACGGCGCTCTATCAAAATGTCTTTTTTTGGTTGCAAACAAGGTTGGGTGCTATTGTAAATATGCTAACACGGCTAACATGTTGGAAGGTTTTTTTTCCCTTGTTACTAACAATATTTGGAGTTAGCATAGTCGCAGTAACTTTGTTTTAGTGTTAATGGTCTGTTTTTTTACAGGTTGTAAATAAGGTTGGGTGCTATTGTGAAGACGCTAACGTGGCTAACTTGTTTGACTGTTTTTTTCCTTTTAAGTCTTACCAACAAAGTTTGGAGTTTGCATAGTCGCAGTAACATTGGTTTTTGCTGTATTATTCTGTTTTTTACATGTTGCAAACACAAGGTTGGGAGCTACAGGTATTTGTGAATACCCTAACACTTCAAACGTGGTTATCCTGTATCCTGTTAAAAACAACTTCTAGATTTAAGCTACGTTCACATCCGGCATCAAGCATTGGATCAATAAACTAAAGTTCTGTAATTTCTTGCATTAAATTTTTGCAGCTTTAATCAAATTATACATTTTGGATTGATGGTCTACTCAATTCAAAAATGTAATTTCTATTTTGATTTGTGAACAATCTAAGAGAAGAAAACGAAAACAGTTAGAACATTAATGAAATAAATGTAAAAAATGTTCTGTTACATTGGTAAGATCACCTTTAATTAGTTACATAAAATTGAATTAAACGGCGTTCAGCTGCCAGTTTTGCCTGTCTAGAAGTCACTTTACACACTAAGGGCGATATCTCCATTTTGTCTGCCGTCACAGTGAAAGGGTCTATTGGAAGAAGTTGCTTGAATGCCTGTTTTTGAGCCTAATGTGAATGTAGCATGTTACAAACAAGTTCTAGTCACTATGAGCGAGGTTAATTAAGCCTGACTGACTGACCAATCTCTGATTATTTTGTCTCTGCCTTATATACAACAATCTAGTTCTTAAGATGCTCCATACTGACAAATGGGCTGTGAGGGTGATACTTCAGTGTTGTGGGATTCCCGTTGTGTGCCTACAGAAGTTATGCTTTGATGACGTAATTTACTCATTTTTAACAGTCAGGCTGCACTCAAAGAGAGCGTATTTACTATGAACAGCATTATTTTGTTGCTCTTTAGACTGATTGAGTGTGTCATTAGTCAAAGCATTTTCAAGCACATTCTGATAAATTGGATTTGAGTTAAGAAAAACTCAAAAATGCAGTTTTAAACATAGATTATTTTATATTGATCCTCTCATATGAGAAAATACTACAAGAACACATTAAAACAAAAAAAAGAAGAATTTTCATTGGAGCGAGTCTTTAAAGACAGTGGAACAACAACCGATTACAGTAATGATCATCTCTGAATGGACCAAAAAGAAAAAAGTCTTAAGTGCATTTCTAAATATTAAATTTCAAATGTTACATAATCTTCACATTTATTTTATAAAAGTATTTATGTATTGCTTTAAGACATCATTTATGTAAAATACCTTAAATTACCTTTATGAATGAAAGGTAATTTCCAAGCAAAGCTGCCTCTCCTAAAAACATGAAATCATAATTGTTAGACTATATTTTGCTTAAACTGAGACTTTAATATAAAATAAGAGAATTTCTTCTGACAGGAATTATTCAAGACACTTAGGGAACAGTTGTAGAACAAGCACTGGTTAGTGCATTTAAAATGGGAAACCTTCTGTATCCGACATTGTAAGTAATGAGTTATCAAGTGAATAGGGATCGAATGGAAGAAATAACATTTTTTAAAAAGCTTTTCTTAACATTTTTTCACACGTTTGGTCCATGTGCAACACTCAGTTCCAGCATGACTGTGTGCTTCTCCAAAGAGTAAATGTTAGGGGGCCGAGGAGCATTAGCGTTACCGGGGTGATGGCACGGGAGTGTGAAGCCAGGGGCAATATAAAACCTGTGCTTTCCCAGAATGCCTTTGTGCCGGGCATGTGTGCCCGATCACGTTGCCATGGGGACACGGAGGTCATCAGGGTAGCATGTCCCGGCTCGGACCGTTTCTCTCATGACCTCGTTTCACTGCTTCATATGTGTCCATGTCGCTCAGTGTTTGTGAATGACACACACGTTGGTGTGTGTGTGTGTGTGTGGGCTGCATGCAGTGTGTGGTGAGCCCAGATGTCTGGAGCTCCGTGGGAGATAATGGTTTCTTTCACAGGCAGAAAGTTTGGGTCTCCCCCAGCAGTGGCACATGGTTGCAGTGAGCTCACTGACTAAGAGTACATTACCACACACACACCCAGAAGAGTGGGAGGAAGCAGTGGGTCAAAACTGCTGTGTGAGAGAGTGGTGTGAGCGCTCATGTTTGTGCGTTCTGCCTAAAAAAAAAAAACGATTAGGTCTTGATTGTGAGCAGCAGAGATCACTTCAGGACACAGTAGAAGGTCGGATCGCAGCTGCAAACTCCTCACCTTGCGACGCAGCTGGGCTCTCTGGAGATTACAGAGATTACACGCACAAGAGAGTCTGTCCCGAGAAACCTCAAGCAATTTGTTTGAAGCCTAAAGCATAACATACCTGCAAACGCAGGTGAGATGTAGGCGCAAAGACACAGTATTTTTGCTTTTTGTTTTTCCATAAGTTGGTAGAATGTGTTTTCACGTTTAAATGCTTTTTTTTTCTTCCTCTGTTTTTGCAGTAGAAGTCCTAACAGAGAATGGTGTTACAGTGGAAGAATGTGTAAAACAGCTGAATGGAAGCTGAAAGGATTTATCGCAAATGCCAAAATATGAGCAAAAACGCAAACAAAGAGCTGGAAAGAGGCTGGTCATAACTGCTAAAATAAATGGGAAAAATATAAGTAAAATCATGTCAAACATCGCTGTAATCGTCATTTATGTGCAAAATTTATCATTTAGCAGAAAAAGCTAATAAATAGCTTGTTAAGCAACACTAAAAATATCAAAAGTGAGCCAAATTCTTGGAAAATTAGTAAGTGAGAAGGTTTAAGTTAAAAAATGGAAACGTGAGGGATTTGTCTGGTACTTAAAAAGCTTTAAACCCTACAATTACTTAGAAAGTGCTTTTTTTGTAGTTGAATTTAATAAAGGATTTAATGAAATTCAAAAACAAAGACATGGGGTACGTCTGAATTCCCTCCCGACTCCCTAACTACTAAAAATCTATACAGTGCCGGACTACAGTGAGATAAACATGTATAACAGCCTGTGATTATGCAAGTTCTCCCACTTAGAAATCATAGAGGGGTTTAAATATATTTTATTTTTATGCTACTGCTCTAAATAAGTATCTGAGAAAATCAATGTTAATATTTGGGGTGCAGTAGTCTCTGTTTGCAATTACACATTTAAAATGTTTCCTGTTTTTGATCAGGTTTGCACACACTGCAGGAGGGGTTTTGGCCCACTCCTCCTCGCAGATCTTCTCAAGATCAGTCAGATTTCTAGACTGTTGCTGAGAAACTTGGAGCTCCATCCAAAGATTTTCTATTGGATTAAGGTCTGCAGACTGTAGGTCACTCCAGAACCTTAATATGCTTCTTACAGAGCCACTCCTTGGATCTTCTGGCTGTGTATTTTGGGTCATTGTTGCGTTGGAAGACCAAACCATGACCCATGTTCAATGCACTAACCGAGGGAAGAAGGTTATTCCCCAAAATCTCCTAACACATGGCCCCGGTCATCCTCTACTTAATACAGTGCAGTAATTCTGTCCCATGTGCAGAAAAACAGCCCTATAGCATGATGCTACCACTCCCATGCTTCACAGTAGGGATGGTCCTCATTATTCTTCAAACGAGTGGAATTCAGAGCAGAAAGTTCTGTTTTGGTCTCATCAGACCACATGTCTTTCTCCAATGACTCTTCTGGATCACCCAAATGGACAAACTTAAGACAGGTCTGGACATTTGCTGGTTTAAGCAGAGAAACTTTCCATGGCATGACATCTTAGTGTATCACCAGCAGTAACCATGGAAACGGTTGTCCCAGCTCATTTCAGATCATTGACCAGCTCCTCCCGTTTAGTTCTGAGCTGAATCCTCACCTTTCTTAGGATCATTGAGACCCCACAAGGTGAAGTCGTAGTCTGAAGGAGACTGAAAGTCATGTTTAACTTCTTCTATTTTGAAATAATTGCTCCAAAAGTGGATCTTTTTCACCAAGATCCTTGTTAATTCCCCTGTAGCCCTTTCCAGCCTTGTGGAGGTCTACAATGTTGCCTCTGGTGTCTTTGGACAGCTCTTTGGTCTTGGCCTTGTTAGTAGTTGTGTACTGGTTGTGTGGGGTGGACAGGTGTCTTTATACAACTAACGACCTCAAACAGGTGCTTCTAATTTAGGATAATAGGTGGACTTTGAAGGTCTGAAGGTCTGATTTCTAACTTGCTGATAGACAAGTGCTCAAATATCTATTTGCAGCATTAGCAACAAATACAACATTTTAAAAATCATACAATATGAATTAAATATTTCTTTTTTGTTTAGATGATGTCTCTCACGGTGGACATGCACCCAAGATGAACACTTCAAACCTTTCCATGATTTCTAAGTGGGAGAACTTGCAAAATCAATACTTTTTTGTATCTAATACCGTGGATTTTGAAAGGAATTCGGACATCATACTTTTTCCTTTTTTTGTTCTTTATTTTTTGTTGCTTACTCTGTAAAGTTATTTATTAACAGTCAAAAAAAGTCTTTGAATTTTGTTAAAAAGCAACTTTTGAATCTGTTTCTGCATTTCCCAAAAGCACCTTTTGAAATGCAGCAGACAGCACTTCAAAAGAACAATTTTACCTCAATTCATAAAATCTTAAACACTTTTTTAAACGTTGACATTTTAGCCAAATCTTGAAGATGGAGGAACATTTGACTTATGTAAGAGCTGCTGTACTCACTCTCCCCCCCTGTTGGTCAGTCAGTATCACAGCTGCAGCAGATATTTCTGAGAACCTGATGCTTTCATCGCCCACACAACTGAGAAGCAGCTCCCATACTCACCCCGGCAGCTTTGGCACACTCCGCCGAGCTCTCTGCAAGCTGTGATCTGTCTCCCCGCGCCGCAGAACGGGTTCAGAGAGGGTAAGACAGCAGAGAGAACCCCACTGAATCTGAACAGGCCTCACTTTAAGGGTTTCTCAAGACTTCAGAATAAACCATCAGTGAGAGTGAACACCACCTTCTAACCACAGCTGACAGTAAAGTGGCGCTCCCGCAGTGTCTTGTCCCAGCAGGTTGTATCCACGGCTCCCCCAAAACCCAGTAAGTAAAATGAGATTAGAGAACACACACAAGCCAAGCCACCATCACCCGCAGCTCCCACACACGAGCGTGAAGGCTTAAGCTGGACCCGTGTGTGGTGAAGGGCTTTTCCAAAGTATTCACTGCTGGCTCCTTCCACATCTGGACTCTGGGACAGAAATGAAAAAAAAAGTGTGTTCATGATTTATGGTGCACATGTTCCACAAACATACAAGCTTTGTTTTTGTTTGCAAATCTCTGATGAAGTTATGAGAAACTATTATTACACAGATTCAAAAGTGAATTATCTATCAAAAATTTAATAAAAACTTTACATCTGGTATATTTTTTAAAGCACATTATAGTTTGAATTGATTCTAGCAGCTGAAATGATGGATTTTAAACAAAATTATTATCTTTATTTTAAAACTGTAGCACTATATTATAAAATGTAAACAAAAAAGTACTATGACATCGTAATGGCACTTTGATTTTTAAGGAATATGAGAATTTAATGCACCAAATCATGTTCAAAAAGATGTGCTTTTTAGTAATAATTCATCAGTACGTTTATTTTTTGTCCCTTTCAAATTGATAATCAACAAGCGATGGAAAAAAATAATTAAAGAATGTGCTTTTTTTTCCTAAAATGTTTGTGTAAATGATGAATACTGCACAAAATGGGTCAAAAAGACACTAATGTCTAAACATTTGTTTTAATTGCTGTGAAAAACTCTTAAACAAAGTGCAAAAATGGTGCATTCATAATAAAGTGTATTAAATTTGCATTATAAAGATGTGTAATATGCTGGAGGGGGTGGAGCGACAAGGAAAAGTGTAAAAAGAAAACAAGAAAATTTAGATGACGCCTTAAAATAAAAAATAATAAAAAGCAAAATATGCAGAAACTGTACAAAGGAAAGAAAAGTTGGTTCATGTTTAACCCCGATATGCCTGAATTTAATTTCAGTCAAATATATTTTTTACATTTCCTTTTTTTTTCTTTTAATGTGACGCCGAATTTCTAGAGGAGTCTTGGATTTATATTACGTTCCAAATTAGTGACATAAGGCTTGAGGAATTTAAATGTATTCAAAAATGTAAATAAAATTTAATTCTAATTACCTATGAAAAGTAAAAAGAAAATAATGGATAACAGTGACAGAGGCTAAAATTGTCTTTTTTTAAAAATTATAAAAACGCTAAAAACACTAAATGTCTGTAATTTAAATGAGCTCAGCAGTGGAACACAATGAATGAAACTGAATGCCAAAAATTCAAATTAATAAACATTAAACAATTTACTCTGTCTGTTGGCTACAAAATATCTCTCATAATGCTGACATTTATACTCTTAATATTATAAACAAATGCAAAACTGATTCATCTTAACTAACAAAAATAAAAAATGAACAAATAAACCCTGACATTCAACATAAAAGTAAATAGAAAATTACTTCCTTTTTTTTTTTATTTATTATTTTTTTTACAATGTCTCATTACACCGCTTCATCATTCTAAGACATAAAAATATTTACAACATGTTCTCAACAGTCATTGGCTGCATGAGGTGTGGCCGCTCAAAGATGATGTCATATGAATAAAATCATCTTAATTGAGCAAATCTGAACATTATGTTAACATTTCTAAACAAAAAATGTTTTTAAAACTTAAAAAATGTGTTTTTAAAATGTTCTTTTCTGATGATGGAGGAAATATATTTTTAAAAAACGATTAAATTAATGCATTTCTGAGAATCTCTTCATTCAAATTGTTGCAAATTTGGAGCAGTTGAAGAAACAGTTTGAAAAAAGTTGTTTTTGTGATAAATATGGGCGGGTCATAAGCTCCTCTACCTAATGCTTGTAAGACTAGATCCATGTACGTCTTTGTTGGAAAGCTCTACTGTTGATCACCATTGCTGTTGCACCGGTAATGTTAGGTTGGGGTGTGAGGGGCTGTAAGCTAGTTGGAGAGCCTACAGGTGCACTTCTGCCAATCTGCTGAAACTGTGTCCAGAAGATGACACAGGTTTGTTGATTTTGGCTAATAACGGTATCATCATAATTATAAAAAACACAGGTAACACTTCTAAAAAAAAACAAAAAACAAAGATGACCTTTATATTTGTATAAATATGTATTTAGCTAGCTTGTTTTAGCTGCTGATAATGGCTTTTCGTTTATGAAAGTTCATCTCTTAAACAAAAATGCTCTATTTGATTTTTATATGCATTTCCCCCATAATTCACCTTGGCATTTTTGTAAACTTTGGAATCCTTGCTGCTTTTATAAATAAATTTCTGTGGTCATCTGAAGTGATGGACTCTGGTACAGTTGATTCATGCGCCAAAAAGAGGCTTTTTAAAATAATATCTGACTGTCAGCTTTCAGTCTGCAGCCTATTTAGTCACCATGAGACAGAAAGTCCGCTTAACCTTTTTGTCCTTCCATTAATCAGACGCACGGATCACGCACATTTGACGTATTATTGGGATTTTCTGGTTCCACTTTGTTGCCAGGTCTTAAATAGCCTCTTCACCGCACAATATTGGGCTGAGTTGGGGGACTGGCAGCGGGAGGAGTTGCCAAGAAGCACACGCGTTTTCAGGAGCGTGCGTGCGTGCGTGGCGGCGGACAGGGCAGCAGCGGTGAGTGGCTGCGCCTTTTGCATCCTCCTCGGAGATCTCTGAAACACGCGCGCGCGCTGAGCACCTCCGCACACTTTTAACCCGCCTCTTTCACTCCCCGCAGCCATACCTCCATCCTCGCACCGCCCCTCCAACTAAAGGCAGCGCACGCAGCTCCTGCTCCACCACAGTCACGGAGGTAGGCGCCGTGTGTGAGGAACCGAGGCGCGTCTTTACGCTTGGAGTGTGTACGCGCGCGTCTGGCGCAGAGAAGCCACGGAGTCCCGCTGGGAGCTTTCAGGGGAGCGGCCGGTTTGGGATCTGATTGGAGCAGGCAAAAACCGTTTTGGCTGATTTCTCTTCAGGGTCGCTTTTGCGCATCTGAAGAAAACAACAACTGAGCTCAAACAAAAACAAACAGGTTTATTTTTGTTTTCCTTTTTACTGTTGACACTTTCCTCCAAATCCACCTTCTCGGCGCGCCTAGACAGAGAAAGGGACGGGAAACCCGCGCGGAGCTGCGCGCCTTCCCGGTGGATGCGCAACGATGGATTAACATCCTCCTCTGGATTCCCCCGCTCCCCTCTTTCACTCCCTCCACCTCAGACGCGGGCCCCTTCTTCTCCTCATCACCTCCGCTCTTGGATTATCCAAAAGTCCCACCACCTTCCTTCCACTCATCCACTTCTCGAGATGACCGGGGAACATGTCCTGCGGTGCGTCCTGATGCTCTGCTGCGCGCTCCTCTCAGCCAACGCCAGTAACTGGCTGTAAGTGGGACTTTCACCTCCACCCTTCTACACCTGTTCTCCTCCTGTTGCTCCCCCTGCTTTCATTGTCTGCCTCTGGCTCGGTGGGCGCGCATGTTAATAGTTAACCACCACTTTCACCATGGATTAATAACTTACTAAGACACCCCCACCATCGCAAAAGACATAATTTTGACAAAACTGTTTTGATTTTATTGAACAAAAAAAGAGAATTAAGAGGAGAGAAATTAAATAAAATATTTTGAATTTTAAAGGATAAAATTTTAGATATAAATAGAAACTTTGATGTTGGAATGAAGGAGCAAGTTGTCAGCCACATGGGTTTGGGTTTTAGAACTAATCAGGAGTTCATTTTGGTCGCCAGAACTCGTGTTTACTTTGGAGATGGGGAGGTGACAGCAGCTCTGAACACAGTCCTCCCTGTGTGCGACCGCGGATGTGCCCATGGGAGGTGTCCTGCTGCTGCTGCATTCCTCCGTCAGGCTTCGCTCCGTGTTTCTCTGCCTCACCTGCAGGCGCCGACTCAGGGGAAACACTTCTAGCAGCTCTGCCGTCGCTTTAAACCTCCGGAGCTGCAGGAGCGTCGCTCCCGCTGAGCGCAGGGACTCGTGAGGCTGTTTGGGGGGGGTGTGAAGGTGTGACAGCGGCGCAGCAGCAGGCATGTAGAGGCAGGCTGCAGACCTGCAGCACGGAGCCCGACAGCTGCAGGGCAGCAGGGCTGCGAGTCCTTAAAGCCTCCGTCTGCGGCAGAGGATGGACTCATATCAGTGCGCAATTACGCACGGATTAGTACTATTTCCAACACCTAGTTCCCACTTGAGTCCAGAATTAGGACTTTAATTCGAATCAATAAACACCACAAGTGCTTAGTTTGAAGCCTTTTAAGTAACTTGTTTGTTTGTTTGTTCACCTTTCACCACATCCCGTCAGGGGTCGCCACAGCCAATCAGCTTCCATTAATTCGCACAGGTGGTTTGGCAGAGACTTTTACACCGGATGCCATCACCAAATATAGATTTTATGTAGCTCCACCTCTTTGAACCTGTTTCAGTTTTCCACCTGGAGTCTTCACTTCCGTTTTCATTGATTCCCTAAAAATAATTAAGTATTTTTTTGTGCTACTTGAAATATCAAAATAATTTATTTAAACTCAACATAATGAACGTTTTGTTTGACACAGACTTGAAGTTGAATTTACTCTGAACTCCAACTTGCAGGGCAAAAAAACTTTTTTCATCACTTTTTTCTTCACTTTAAAGTGATAAAATATCTTTGAATGAGACACGACATATCTGATGACCTAAAGTTTACTTTTAGACTGTTGTCCTCAAAGACTCATGCAATAAAAATTGTGTTAGTGTTTTTAACTTGTTCTTGTGGCATTTTCTGATGGTGGAGGACACATGAAGCAAAAAGTATTTAGTCAGCCACCAGTTGTGCAAGTTCTCCCTCTTAAAAAGATGAGAGAGGCCTGTCATTTTTATCAGATATAACTCAACTAGGAGAGACAAATTGAGAAACAGAATCCAGAAAATGACATTGTCTGATTTTTAAAGAATGTATTTGTTAAAGATGGTGGAAAATAAGTATTTAGTCAATAACAAATGTTCAACTCAATCATTTTTTAAATACTTCTTGTTGGTAATGACAGCAGTTGAACAGTTTCTGTAAGTCTTCATAAGGTTTTCACAAACTGGTATTTTGGTCCATTCCTCCATGCAGATCTCCTCTAGAGCAGTGATGTTTTGGGGCTGTCGCTGGTGTTCTTTGGATGCAACTCAGGATTCTTTCTATGTGTGTAAATAGATGGATGATGGGATGTGGGGGCGGGCTTACTCTGTGCCAACAGTTCTGCCCAAAACTTGGAGGGAAATTTCTGTTGAGGAGAAACTATGTTCTAGAAAATGACAGATTTTTAAATAAAAAAAAAAACAAAAACGGCACCATCATAATTAAAAGACCACATAGATGAAAAGATGATCGGAGTGAGTCTTAAACATCTACCCTGTCTTTTCTCCTGCTCTCTCTGCACTTTCTTGCTGTTGACTACCTTGATCAGGTGAGTTAAATCATTCAGAATGAGGAGATACACAAGTCAGTGTAACCGGATCGATTCTGCGTTGTGTTTATTCGAACGAAAGACGTGGAAGCACAGCAGCACCCTCAGAGATCACCTCCATTTATTGCGGATCTGACAATTTTCCAGAAAAGAAAGACACAGAAATCACGATGTTAGCTGCCCATTTTAGCTCCTAGATGAGACTGACAGGTAGAGGGAGATCAGCTAATTCTTACATCAAAATAAAATAAAATAAAATTTTGGGGATTTTTTCAGTAACAGAATTATGGGCATAACTAAAATTAAATGAGGATTCATGTTGTAAACGTTACAGGACACCCACCTCTCCCACCGAACAGTAAAACAGGAAGGGGAGAGGGAAAGCGAGCGCCCAACATATAAAGAAGAAACCACAGAAGAAGAACAAACTAAGGAGGGGTTACCCAACGGTGAATTCAGGGGGAGAAATAAACTTAGAGACAGTCAATATTTTGTGTAATTAAAAAAAAGATATCATCTCGTTACATCAGCAAACAGCAGAAATCATAACTCACAGTGCAAGTCATCGGACAGGACAATAAAAGAAAGAATAACTTTGTTGACACAGAAACAAAATAGAGGAAAAAAAACTCCAGTCCATTTGGTATTCCCAATGAATGAATGTTTCTCTGCAAAAACAAAGAGGGTGCACACAGGGTCAATTCCAGTCGATACATTTTTGTCTGCTTTTTTTTGGCAAATATGAAAGCTCACAGTGACAGCGAGGTAAAAGCTCAAATCAAATTTTTTAGGACATAAGTGAAAAAAACTGAAAACAAAGTTGTAAACTGTTAACAGAATAAATGTGGTGATAGAAGGAGGTGCTGGCTCTATTTATCACGCTATAACCAGAATATTAGCACTCACCGGTTTTCTTGATCTTGATTTTGATTGGATAATTGACTGGCAATTGAAACTATTTGATTTTTCTTGTCCGTTTGGTTTGTTTCCATCTTTGGGAAAAGAAACCAAACAAAGAATATAAACGTTCTCCACGTATTTGGACTGTGTCTGCAGGACGACCCCTTTCAATGTAGCACATACTGGTGGTATTCAGTAGGGATGCACCATGATTGGTTTAACGTTTACAAACGAGTCAGTTATAAACGAAGAATTGTGGCGTCCCTAAAAACAGACTAAAGATATGTAAAAGAAAACTATGTAAACAAGGACCTCAATGATAATCAATCAATTACGTTGATGGATCACTTTTTTATAACTACTTCATTATAGTTCAGATTAGAGTTCTTCAACTTTACTGCAGCTAAAAATCGCTGATTTATTTCAGTTCAGCTGCAAAATTAGCACATTTGTTAAAACCTGAAAAAAATAAAAGTCTCAGTGAGACACAAAAGTTTTCTTGGATTTGTGGATAAAAAAGCTGTTGTATTTTTTTGTGAGTGTTTGGAGCCTGATCCTTTAAAATTGTTAGGACGAATTCTTCTGTTAATCGTAATGTATTGTTTTACTTTGAAAATCCATTGTACTTAATTACAACTTAAACTTCAGCTTTCTCTATGTCTGGAGAAGAGTGACACCAGTATCAAGTTTTGATAATTTCTGCTGTAAATATGTCTCAGACTGTGACAGCTGGGATGGTCAGAAACAGACTAGCGTAGTTTTGTGTTTTCCTAAAAGTGTGACTAAACACATTGTTTCCAATTTAAGGCCTTATTGGTTCTCAGCAACACATCCAAATGTATTTTCTTCTCTTTGTCTTACCATTGAAAGACTTAAGTAAATGTCTGGGTTTTTTTTTTACAAGTTTCAAACAAGATTGGGAGTTACGGTTATTGTGAATATACTAACGCGGCTAACATTTAGCAGTATCAGACTATTTTTTAAAATGTTACTAACAAAGTTTGGAGTTAGCGTAGTCACTGTAACATTTGTTTTTAGCTGTATCAGTGTTTTTTATGAGTTGTGAACAACATTGGGAGTTACAGATGTTGTGAATATGCAGCTAATGTGTAGCACTATTAGACTTTTTACTTTTAACATGTTACTAACAAAGTTGGGAGCTAGCATAGTCACTGTAACGTTTGTTGTAGCGGTATCAGTCTGTTTTTTTATGAGTTGTGCTGGGAGTTACAGGTGTTGTGAATATGCTAACACGGCTAACATGTCAGACCGTTTTTTTTTTACATTTTACTAGCAAGGTTGGTTGTTAAAGTAGTACCAGCAACATTCATTTTAGTGTCATCAGTCTGTTTTTTTTATGAGTTCCAAACAAGCTTGGGAGTTACTGGTAATGTGAATATGCTAACTTAGCTAATGCTTCTAACACTGCTAAACTGTAGCGTCCTACAAACAAGTTCTAGAGTTACTGTGAACACATAAATTGAGTTTGACGGACTCATTTGTCTCGCTTAATGTGCCTTAATAATTCGTTGCACCTTATATATGACAAAGGCTCAAACAGAACATTCATTGACAGTTCTCTTTTTAATCCGGTGCACCTCATAGTGCAGGAAATACGGTTTTAAAACACAAAAAAAGAATACTCAGATGAACTAACAAAGTGCTTTCTTGGAAATAATCAAGATGATTGGAATAAGTTATGACATTAAAATAACAATAAAGTCTCCCAAAACATGGGTTGTAATTAAATTTGAGACAAGATTATCTCACTCATGGGAGCTTTTGAAATTTGTATATGAGAACCATAAATGTCTGCACAAAAATGTTATCCAACAGCTACTGAATAATCGTATTGTGAGTTAATATGGCAGATAACCCACAAGATGAACTGAGATATAACTTTCATTTTTTTAGCTAAAAGAGTTAGAATTTGAGTAATTTGGTGAAAGTGTTTATCAGCGTAGCCAGCTGCTGTTCATACTGTGAAGCTGTTTTTAAGAGGACCATCTTGGTGATAATTGGACATGCCTGACAGAGAGAACCACTGAGGTTTCTATTGACAGCTTTCTGACAAATAGCTCGAGAAACATCAGATAGACTGACTTGGAATTTGTTGAAGGAATTTATGATCCCCTTAGGAGTTTTCCTAATGACTTTGATGGCTATCTAGCTATTGGTATCTGCTGTTTTGAGGGAATTTCTTCTGTCGGCTGGATCTGGGTACGACTTTTAAAGTGGTCCACCTTAAAGAGGTGAAAATAAGAAACAGCTCATTTATTGATAAAAGTGCATGCTAACTAAAAATATTGCTTTGGAAAAATAATGAACATTTAAGGAGTGAAATGATCAGTCTATGAATAGTTTTTTTGGAGACAGAAAAATGTTTTTGCTCTTTGATTTAGAGTCTAAATTTAAAGGAAATTAATAAAAATGCAGTTTATAAATTAATACAAATACTCAAAAAGATAAAAAAAAAAATGTAAAACTAATATTCTGTTTGGAAAACACTTATAAGCGTTGAAGCCTCATTAAAAAAAAACTCATTAATAAAGAAAGTTCTTGTTGTCCTTCTGGAACTAAACGATAAAATTTTCCCATACCTCTAATTTTAGAACTTTTTTAATGACGACTCATTTTAGTCTGATTTTTTTTTTTCTATTCTTCCTGTGTCACTAGTCTGTGATTGGCTGACCTCTTGATGTGGGCGTGGCTAAAGAGTAAAAGAGGAACACCATGAGTTAAGAAGCTGAAAATCATGACTCTCACTTATAGTTATAGAAGTGTTCTTCCCATGTCTGGATTTCTTTGGCACAAAAGATCTGCAGACAAGAGTAAATCCTTGACTGCTCATTGAGTAAAAAAGCTTGGAAGTCATTGTGAAAAAATGTTGACTCAACAACTAAAATTACATGTGATGTGAAGTACTACAGAAAACAAGTTAAGTTTTTTAATTTATTTACGGTTTGGATTATGCTTTTTTATCACCAGCTTGTAAACTGTAATTACTGTTTGTTGGAACCGTCAATGAGATTTTATCAGTGACTTTTTTACTTTATTTCATCTTCTACTTTTCCATCCATTTGTTACATTGTAGGACTGTAGAGTTTTACAAACGCATTAGCATCGCTTCAAAAGAGTGGAAAAACCTACAAACAGCTCAGGAGTCTTGTCTTAGTCTGTTCTTATTGACTATAACCAGTGCTGTCATCTGATCATTTTTTTGTCTGATTAATTAATTATCACCTGTCATGATTTTGAGGTGTTTCCATTTACATGTGTGACATTGTGGCACAGTAATTATCAAAATTTGGCTTTATGAAGTTGTTTTACTCTAACAGACTTCCAACCTTTACTTTTACGTCACCAAGGGGGATTTTTTTTTTTCAGTCTCAAACAGTTTGGAGAAAAGACACGAACAAAACATCAGGTCCAGAGTGCTCTAATTGAACACATAAAAACAGTAGGAACACTTTTCTGAGCAATCCAAAAATACTGACCACAAAATAATTATAAATACCATATTATATGTTGCCATTACTTTTACCACAGTTTAACGTCTGTGTGCCCCCTTAATTTATGATAACGAACACTTCATGGGGCTTTATCCCTTACATAACAGATAATAGCTGAGGGTTTAGTTTTCTTAAGAAATACAAAGTTGCACGTTGATGATGTCACAGCAGCAATGTGGCGTGCACGAGCAATGTAAGGCCCAGTCCGAATTCTTCCCTTCTCTTTACTCCTTCCTTTAGCCCTCCAAACGGAGAGTTATGGAGAAATAGCATCTCAGATTTTGGATGTCACTTTCGATCGATGACATCACAGATAGTCGCTGGTCAGCTAGCATTTGCGCAGAGCTTCCAGAGCTCGAATACACATAACAACAGCGGTTGTATAACTTTAAAAAGGTCAAGCTACAACTAAAAGTCATTGCTTACATTTAAATGTAAGCTTCTGTGGTTCAGAGCGCACCCACGTGAAGAAAAGTGCTTCTCATCCGCGACGCATCCCGAGGGAGGGGTCTGTATCCCTCTGCTTGGAAGGGAGGATGTTAAAAAATATATTTTGGACACCACTTGCACTTCACAAGCCCCTTCAAATGGAGAGGAAGGGAGAAGGGAAGAATTTGGATTGGGTCTAAGAAACATGAAAACAAAACAAATTGACGCAGGAAAGGAGACTTTCACCCAGACAGGACTGCAAACACAGTCACCCTGCAGGACCCTCTCCACCTGTTTGGAGGCATTAAAGTCAGAGAAAGTAAAGAGGTGTTTATGGTTCAGTGTTAAATGAAGCCCAAAGGTCTACAGTTGACTTCAGCGCTCCCAAACTCCGCTCTTTGAGGTCCTCCACCCTGCTTGTTTTCCTTTACTTTAGGTGTATTCTAAGGGTGTAGGGGGAAATCGATTTGGCAATAGATCGTGATATTTAATTTGGCGATACTTGTATTGATTTAAGGTGCTGACAAGATGATATCTAATTAATCATTTATTAGTGTCCTTTAGCGTCTTAGTTTTGTTTTCCACCTAAACTCCTGACCACTAGTTGGCAGCACATCACACCGATCCTCTTTGAGCAGCTCTACACCGCGACCAAAACATCAACATGACATTGCGAGAACCAGCTTGTGGTACATGTTCAGTCATCCTCTCAATTTTTGCTGTTATGAGACGTTTACTACTTAATTTTTACTTGGGATGGGTACTGGAAAGAAACTCTGAGCCAAATTGCTGCCAGTATCATACAAAAATGCAGATTACAGTGCTTGACACAGCGGGTCATGTACAGAGCTTCAGTCACAATGCTGTCTGACAGACGTTCTGCTGAACCTCACAGCAAAAAGTTCAGAATTACAGAAGTACAATCTGGGGATCTATCGTGATATGTATCGTGAGACGTGTATCATGATACGTATCGTATCGTGGCACACACATATCCCCTAGTTCATACAGTCAGTTTACAACCTGGAATCACGTAATGTATATGACTATATGAAATGACTAAAACAAAGGTTCCCCCTGTATAACTTTATATATTTACATTTGATTCAGTGTAAAATTAATCTGCTAAGTTGTCCATCAAATTAAAGCAGGAGCAGAGTTCTTGTATCGCGGGGTAGAGCAAAGTTTCTGGAAAAACCTCTGGGATACTTTTTGGACTGCAACGTCTGATCATCATGGCTTCTCTTTGAATCTGTGGTGTTTTTCAGCCCCATAAGGGCACTGCCTAAAACAGATCAGGGACTGGGACAACTCCAATGTCATGTTTGATGATAGATTCAAGCCATGCAAAGTGTTTATTAACCTCTCTTATGAGAAACAATAGATTTTTTTTTTATTGTACCAAAAAATTATATTAGAAGACTTCCCCTTTTTGTAAGGGGTTGGTGTGGTAATGGAAATATGACGTGATTTTTTTTTTTATTTCTAAATCTATTGTGAAAGCAACTTTTTCACTTCTAAACACATTTCTAAAAATAGTAAGCCATAAAAATAAGCTGAACCAAACAATTATTTTGCTGAACCAAAATTGTCTTACTAAAAAAAAAGGCTCAGATTTGCTAAATCTACAGACTAAGTTTTAGGTTTTAGGTTTAAACAGTGACACAAAAAGTATTTTTTGGATGGTATTAAAATTCTCGTTTAATATCACCTCAATGATGTGGGTATGGCATATGTGGATGTCCGTTGCTATGGAAAATTGGAAATTTTACGTCATAGTAGAGACACCGAGATTGGCACACATAATTATTAGCCCTAAACTTGAAAAAAAGTCTATGGTTGCTATGGACCATCACCTTTATGTTGGCCTCAAATTGGATGTCTACTCAAAGCCATTCATTCCTTTGTCCAGATGCACGTGGGTCACTTCATTTGATTACATTTTGTCTTCAACATGGCACAAGCATATCTTGTCCAATCCATCATTTATTTTAAAATTATCTTTATGAGTCTTAAAAGTTTAAAACATTGGGACTTTATTGAACAAGTTTGTGATAAATTGATTGAAGCCTTCATTCTTTTGTACAGGGAGTTTTTTTGTACATTTAATGCAGACCTTCCTCTCTCACACACACAGACACACGCAGTAGCTGTGTAAACAGTAAGCAGGACCAGTTTACGGTTCAAGTCCAAACCTGCCTTCTGCACATGAATGATCTCAATTTTACGAGCACGCTTATCTTCTTATCTCTTCAGGCTGAAAACAAAAACAACCAAATTCACTGAGAACACAAACATGTGGAGGATGCAGCTCTTTGCTTTTCATGTATTAAGGAATTAGCATAATCATACCTGTCCATTTTATTTGAATCCTAACGTATTTTAAAAGATGATCTCTATAAAAAAAAGTGCGTTCAGTCAAATGACTTCTAAGAATCATTTGTTTTCAAATCAGTGTTATGCATTCATAAAAAAGCCAAAAGGAGGCTTTGACCTTATAGAGAGAAAAGATGATCATTTCAGCTCAAACTTGTTTGATGAAGGTTTCACATGTTTGCATTTCAAAGACTGTTAAGTAACCAAGAAACGTTCAGTGAAAATTTGCACAAAATTACTTCCAAACTGAAACAACCTTTAGTTTTTAGCATTAATGTAATGTATTCTAAAAATAAATCAGTTTATATTCACAAGTTAAAATAACAACAGAAGATCACAGTGACCAAAAAAGTCTCATTTGAATCATTGTTCCCCTCAAAATAAACTAAGAGAAAAATGTTTCATCAGCACTTCTCAAAACTCTAAAGATAATGAATTTTGTTTGGAAAAAAAAGATCAGATCACAGATTAGTTTTTAACACTATCATGTCTCTAAACATTCTAAATATAGCTTTAAATTGAAACATGAAATAAATGTTATTAAAAATGT
>NC_050516.1:3239263-3250852 GCF_002922805.2 Oryzias melastigma | reverse complement strand
GTCTCTAAACATTCTAAATATAGCTTTAAATGGAAACATGAAATGAATGTTATTAAAAATGTACCACGAGTTGGTAGTGGTAGTATCATGGTTAGATCAGTCTATAACTGGACTTTTTTTTAATGATTTCATAATATTACTTTATTAAACGAGAAAGAGAAAAAAAACAGTTTGAAGCTCCTACGCGGAAAGAGTTTTTGCTTCTCCTGCTTGAACTCTAGCAAACCAGATTTTGGGAAAGTTCAGTTTCTTTTGCCCCACTGAGACCTGATTCCTGTCAGACCTGTTTCATCCAGAAACCACTGCAGCAGCAAACTGAAGCAGCTGAAAGATCCCAGAAAAAAAAGCACATCACGCTGCCATCTAAGGACATTTAAGACCAGATATACTACAGAGTCAGGAGGATTAGGTATTAAAGCACAACAGCAAGAGGTGTGTATTCAAGGTCAATTACGTTGACTCAAATACCCGTTTGTAGAACTTGTAAGGAGGTACACAGAAGTGCATTAATAACTTTAAAATTGAGACTTTTTGCTTTACTTATAATAAATAAAAAAGGAACATCTAGAAATCTCATATCTTCCCATGTGTTAAACTAGATAACAGTAAAAAAAAAAAAAAACAATCAAATACCAAACATCCCTGTTATAACCTATGCATTTTATACTCCTTTTGATTGTATGATGACATAAACTCACCACCACTTTATTAAGCACTCCTGTGTGGTCAACACAGGAGTTCAGACCGAGCGTGGGTGTTGGTTGCTGGTCTAAGTATTTCAGAAACTGCTGATCTACTGGGATTTCCCCCCCACAACCGTCACTGGGATTTACAGAGAATGGTCAGAAAAAGAGAAAATATCCAGTGAGTGATAGTTCTGTGAGTGGAAATGTCTTGTTGATAGCAGAGCTTAGAAGAGAATGGTCAGACTGTTTCCAGCTGAAAGAAATGTAACTCAAATAACCACTGGTTACAACTAAGGTCTGCAGAAATACATCTCTAAACACACAACAACCTTGAGGTAGATGGGCTACAGCAGCAGAAGACCACATTGGGTGTCACTCCTGTCAGCTAAGAACAGAAAACTGAGGCTACAATTCACACGAACTCACCAAAACTGAAGAATAGAAGATTGGAAAAATGTTCTCTGCGCTGATGAGTCTCCATTTCTGCTGCCACATTCAGATGGTAGGATCAGAATTTGGCATCAACAACATGAAATCATGGATCCATCCAGCCTTGTATCAACAGTTCAGGCTAGTGATGGTGTAAGGGTGTTGGAGTATTTTCTTGGCACGCCTTATCCTTGTTTTTACCGAGCAGCATGGTACGCTCCGGTATGGTTTAGAATAGTCGAGGCAAATCAGGTAAGCCTCTCCGCCCAAAAATAGTGCGATTCTGTTTAGTTTAATGAGTCCATTGGAAAACGGAGACGGTCAAAATACCGTACCGTACCATACTGTACCTTATCCCTCAGTGGAAACAAGGTTTTTGAGTCCTTAGTATCGACCGAGCATGGTTACACCCCAGCATACCTGAGTAATGTTGCTGACCATGTCTACCCCTTTATGACCACTGTGTACCCATCTTCTGTGTCATGTCATGAAGCTGGAATCATCTCAGACTGGTTTCTTGAACATGATTCAATGAACTCTAACGACCTCCACAGTCACCAGATCTCAACCCAATAGATCACCTTAGGGATGTGGTGCAACGGGAGACTAGCGTCAGTCTGGACTCTGCTCTATTGTGTCTAAAATTATCAATTTTACCAAGAAAAGTGGATCTGGTTTCTCAAAAAAATGTTTTAGTTTCAGATTTTGTACTGTAAGCAACCGATAGAAAGTCATTTTAATGTTTGCATAGAATCTCATACTTTTAAGGAGTCCTTGGCAAAGACTTTCACAATAAGAGTCTTCCCTTACTGTGAACGCTCAGTTTTACTCAGATACAGTGAGCGTGGTGCCACAGAAACAGGAAGCACCAAGTCCTGCATTTAGAAACCATCAGCTGTTCGCAGCTATTGTTTGCCTCCGATCCGAACACCGCGCTGGCACACACACGCGTGCATCCACAGACCCCCAGCTCATGGTTGCAGCAGCAACAGCAGCAGGCAGGAGGCTGATTTCATGCCTCTTACTCCCACTTTCCCCCAAATGTGTGTGAAGCCGTGTTTTTTTGTGTGGGAGCGTGTGTGAGGGTTGTGGTGTTGGCACTCTGCGTTATTTTTAGGGGGGGAAATGAGCTCCAGTGGAGCCAGCAGCGAATAAATACAGCGCCTCACACACACAGGAGTGCACAGGGGCAAACACATTAACTGACTCCATCATATTGTCTCACCTCCCTGTGCTGCTCTGCTTACATCACCGTCGCTCTGCTTCCACTCGCTCCTAACTAACTTTTCGTCTTATCTGCACTCCAAATGTTATTCTTTAAAGATTAGATTCATCTCAAAACTTGTGCCACACTCCTGATCTATTGTTTTGGCAGCTGTGATTTGTATTCATCTTTTTTTTAACATTTTGATGATTTTTCTTTAAGCCACAAACATTAAAAAAAATATTTCTTGGCAATTTCATTTGAATTTAGCTGAGAATTTCTCAAAAACACATTTGTTTTTCCACCTTTGAGCAGATAGGAGACTCTGTGTTTCTCCCCCTCACAAATAAATGACCAACAGAGGTTGGTTTCTTTTAACATTTGACTCTTTGTGAAAGTTGCACTTTTGAAACCAGCTTTAAACCAACAAGCTAAAGATGCCATGACAGTGGAATCAAAATTTTTTGTTTTTCTTATTTTTTTGGTCTGGCAGTTGAACTTTTTTGGTTAAATGTGACAGGATATTTAAGGACCAACTCCGATCAACTGTTGAGCGCTTTTTAAAGGGGCTAAACCAATATATTTCTTAAGCCTTTTAGAGTAAACTATATCCATATATATGATCATACTTTCAGAACACTAAAAAGCAAATTATTTATGAAATATGAGTCATTTTTGTGGATCATTTCAATACCCAGAAGAATAATCTCTGAGGCTCCGCCTTTTGCTCCTTGTTGGTCCCGCCCATTTTGCGACATCAATTCAATTCGGAAGGCACATTGAGTAGTTGTGTTTACACACAAAGAAAATTCCACTTCATGTGGCATCCCTCATAAAAGCTTTATGTTGTTATCATGCATCCGCACACTTTTACAGTTGACGAAATAATAGAAGACCGTCTATACGCGAGGAGAAACTTGCGTAAAAGTTGTAGCGTTAGCCTATGATATACTGCATGATTTACTTACGGGTCCGGCCTCTTCATCCGGTTTGATGGTAGGAATGGCACCGGCTCTGAAATTTAGTTATTTAATTTTCACTTTGATACATGCCAAGGTTATCAAAACAGTCATCTGCAAAGTGGCGGTCACAGACAAAGAGTCGCTGGCGGGTCTGTCGCGTGCTCCCGAAGGAAAAATCCAACCACTTCTGATGTGCTGACTCTTCTTTTGGAAGTTTAAAGAGTCACCAAACAGGGAAGTTGGAGGCTGATTCCACACACAGTCGAAATGTGAAAATCCAGTCAGAGGGGTGGGGCTTGGGGGCTGGACTGTTATCATTACTGGAGCTGCAGATCATGACGTCAGACTTCTGAAACTTACATGGATAGACCAATCACAAAATCAACTGTAATACATCGATTCAACCTGTAGGGGGCAGCACACAGGTGGCTTTTGACTTTATTTTCAAAAATTAAACACATTTATTTTAATTTGTCAAAAATTTCTGAGTGACAAATAGCACTTTTAAAGCCCCATTTATTGAGGTCAAAAGCCAAGAAAAGTCGATTTAGGGTTTGGTTACCCTTTAAACAAACGCCTTAACCTCTTACAGCCAAATGAGCTACATGAGCCACTTCTTCTCAGATTACAACTCTTTGCTGATGATCACTGAATTTTCAGATAGTGGCTGTGTGTTCGTTGTAGTCTGGGGGCGGAGCTTGCAGCACAGATTCCTTCTGGAAGGGGCAGTTCACATCATTCTGACATCAGCACGATACCATCCACTCATTTTCGTGGGTATGGGAGGGGCTGCTGCAAATCGGAAGGTTTTTAGAGGATTTCTCTTAAATGCATGAATGGATCGAAATACTGCTTTGGGGTTCTTTACAGAGAGGAATGAACATTTGGAGCCCTTCAAGGCCCTTTAATGTTAGATTGTTCAAGTATAGAAGGTAATATCGTCATTGTAATATTGATCAATAATATCTCACATTGCAAGTTTTCCTCATATCACGCAACCTTAGTTCCAAGTGGTCTTTTAATTATGATTTTGTCGGTTTTTGCCAAAATCTAAAAATAAAACTTGCTTTCTAGGCAGCGACTCTTGAGTTTTGGGTGGGACAGTTTTCTCTTTGCCATTACCGGTTATTAATAGCTTTCTGTCTACACTATGTTCTGCTAGCTTACAGCCCTTCACACTCCCTACGTAACATTACCGGGGCAACAAAAAGGGCAAGCAATGTTGGAGCCTTCCAGTTTTGAGCCAGACGAAGACATACATGGATCTAGTCGTCTACAAGCTTTTTCCAGACTTTTCTTCATCTGTTCTTGATTCACAAGAATTTGAATAAATAAATACTCTTCTTAAAATATGCCCTCCATCTTAAGAAAAAGGCCAAAAGAACATTTTAAAGACACCAAAAACACTATTTTTATTCCTAAAAATGATGGTTTTGATTAGGTTGTAAGTGAATCCTGATGTAGGTAATTTCAGTAGGGATGCACAGAAGGACCAAAGAGATAATGAATTATTTAAAAAAAATACACAAAACTAAAGTCTTTACATAAAAAAAATAAATAAAATAAAATTCTCTGTGTGAATATTAACAAAAGCTTATCCATAAAAGTTGAAAAACATCTCCTCAGTGAACATGGTGAAGTGAGAAAGTTCAGACACATTGATATCTTGTATTTTAATATCTAATAGTTGGAAAACTAGCAACACTAAATGGGTTTCTTTTTCTATATTTTTCCCTCCTGGTCAGGTTCTATTTCTGGGAAAACTGCCCTCGAATAAAAAGTAGTTGGATCAGTTGGAATTTTCCAAAGCGGTATTATTTTCTACAGTGGTATTAAAAGCAAACCAAACTAAATGAGAGTGTGAAATTTTTCAATAATCCTTCACCAATTACGTTGACTTTGCCAGACTATCCTAGCATAAAAGCCTCTTTTGTCGCTCGCTGTTCCTGAATGATTCTGTCACATTTTGGCTGCTGGAATATTTGTCTCTGGTGTCAGAAGTGACAGGTTTCAGCTTGCAAAGTTCTACAACTTCTGTGTTGCTTGTAAACAAACAGTTGATGGGTTGCTTTACTGTGACCACAGCGAGCTGTGGAATGAAATCATTTCCTGCTATTTTAATTTTTAAAAATGATCTATTGTGCTAGGAGATCATGAAGGAAATAATGTCCATTGCATTTGGGGAATTCAAAGATTTATTCTTGTAGTAATCTTAAAGCACCCATTTAAACAAATAGCAATTTAATTTGATTTGATTTGTGCTTGTCAGAATTGAATTGATTTGACTCAGTTTGATGTGACTTGGTTTAACTTGTCTTGGCTTAACTGATTTGGTCTGCTCTGAGTTGATTTTAATTCGTCTGATTTGATTTGATTTGATTTGTTTTTTCATTGATTGTATTTGTTTTGATTTGATTTGATTTGATTTGATTTGACTTGACTTGACTTGACTTGACTTGACTTGATTTGATTTGATTTGATTTGATTTGATTTGATTTGACTTGACTTGACTTGACTTGACTTGACTTGACTTGACTTGGTTTGATTTGATTTGGTTCAGTTTGATTTGATCAATAAATGTAGACAATACAAACAAAAGATTTCACATATTTTTCAAGCTAATTTCAGAACAAAAAAAAAGCATTGATTAAAAACAATGATAAAAAATTAACTACACAATATTGTTATTACTCATAATCATAAACAGATCTTTTTGTGATACATAAAACACACTAAGGTCAGATTAGATTCAGTAAACACATTGATTATTGCTTGCTCAAAACTGAGAGAGAAGAAGCCAATTTTAATTCAACACCTATTGAGTTATTTTATTTTTGTATTTTTGCTTTACTGTCATAATCCAGTTCTTATCAGATCAAGTGAAGATTAATTGATAAAAAATTATCTGAGAGTAGTGATTTATTGTTAAAACTCCATCAGATGATCATGGCCACCTTTATTGTGTTCTTTATTAATAATCTATGCTTGTTTGTTTGTGGGTTGGTTGGTTGGTGGGGTGGTTGGTTAATGTATATATAAGAGAGAAGAAAATTATGTGTTTTTAACCAGAAAAATATGTAAAAATTGTGTTTTTATATTTCATTTAAGGTTACATTTTCAGACAAACATCATTCTGAAAGTTGCATCCCGGTTTTACAAAGTGGGCCTTAGTTTTTCTGAATTTTTGACTCCTAACTCAGCAGTCATCATCCACAAACTTGATTAAAACTCATGTAATTGTAATTAGAAAAAATAGTTCCCAGGGACATCTGATCTGAAGTCCTGATTCGACTTAATGTAAAGTTTAGAATGAGGACAAACTGGGGAAACAGTTCCCCCTATAGGCCACTCTATGTACTGCATATTTTAAATCAATTTCAATTGAGTATTTCTAAATTTGTTTTTCAATTTCAATTCAAGTTATTTTCATTTCCCTCCAAAACAATACACAAGTTCTAATTCAAGGGAATTGAAATGGAACGAAAAGAAGATAACTTTTTTATCTGCCCCTTTTGCATTTTTTGGTCAAATGGACAAAAAAAAGACTAATTTTAGATTATACAAAAATAATACATATATGTAATGAAAGAATAAATTAAAAAGGTTCTGTAAAAAATGAAAAAGTTACCGATTTCAGAATACAGATAGAATGTTACAGTTTACTTTGTGAAGACATAGGCTGCGTTGTTCATTTGTGTCCATACTGTATTTATCCTGTTATTAATCTGCATAAAGTGGAGTGTCTGTTCTTTTCACACATTTCTACATGTTACTGTCCATCTAAATACACCCGATTTTCATGTGTAAATGTCAAAATCAGGTCTCATTTAGGATTTAAGAGGAGCTAAATCAAGCAAAAAGAAAAAGTTCCCTTTCTTAGCTCTCCTCATCATCTGAGCTATATTTATGAACTACTGTGGACCTCGGCTGTGTGCTCGGCGCCGGAAAGGCAAACATGAAGATATTTTCATATAAATACACATTAAAAAATAAGCAGCCAAAGAGGGTGGGTCTCTGTCCCATTCATAGAGAGACTCTGGTCAGTGTGTTGAATTCATTCAAAGACTGAGGAAGTGTGAGCTGAGCCTCAGTAAGTGATGGACCCTGAACTGTCCATGCAGCTTCTTTGAGAACAAAAAGACCTTTTCTGTTCAGTCTACACTGAATGGTCCTTACCTCACAAAATGATTATTGCAAACAAGAGGACTCTAAAAGAAAGAGGGATTTTATAATTAGATCAACAACTGTGACAAACTGGTGACCTGTGCAGGGTGTACCCTGAATGCCCCCATCAGAAGCCAGGTTAGGCTCTAGCACTTCCGTGACCCTGAACAGGACAAGCAGCTAACAAGATGAATGAATGAGCTTATTTAAATATGGTAAAAAGAGCCTGTCAGGAGGGGGTTTGCTCTGAGTTCAAGTTGTGCTAAAATAGGAACAGAAGTGCAGCAGCACTTGGGGTCTCAGCTTTATATCAAGTGCATGAGTCACCATGTGCTTTTACTTTGAAAATCGACAGGAGTCTTCTTCTCTTCCTACATTTTGATTTCTGGTCTTTGATCACTCAGACCTATCTGTTGAGATCTTAACTTTTTTCAAATTGCTTCTTAGGACTATAGGTGTTTTTAAATTGAATAAATAGGGGCCATGAAAATTAAATTTGTCTTTTTTTAACATGTTTATTTCTAGATTTAGCCAGCCCATGGATAGTTATAAAACCATCAGGAGAACATGATGGATTTCACAGAAGACTTAATCTGTTAACTGGAACAGATTCTCTCTGTCTTGCTTATGGTGAGATCAGTGGGTCTGTCAGTGACTCCAGTAGTGGGGACTGATCAGCCTAACACGTGCCTTTAAAGGTGCTTACACGCCGACTCGACTTGCATTCAAGAGGCCACTTTTAATGAAGAGTCAATGCAAACACGCTTACACCAGAATTTCGAGCTTACTAGTGGTCAATGCTAGTGGTCGTGTGACACAATGCAACTCCAGTCGGGGGGTCTACATACAAATTGGGTGTTCTTTGATCACAAGCGGTTGAATTGTTTTACCCTTAATTGCTGAAACACGGCACTGTGACCAATCAGGCACTCAGATTTGGTAGTGACGTCTGGATAGCGTCTTTTTCAAAACCTGGAAGTGGTGAACCGTACAGAAATCGATCACGAAGGAGAAACTAATAATTGTACTTTGTGTTAATATGACTCCAAGATGGACATTTATAGCAATAGAGCTGTGAAAACAGAATTTCTGGAGAACAATTTAAGGGATTTACAGCACTTTGACTTGACGCATAAAGCTTCATCCCACTCTAGGTGGCAGACGAAGGCTAATAAACAGTAAAAAACACAAAAGAAGAAGAATGCCCTCCCTGCCACTCCCTGCTTGCCTGGTGTGAACACCACCGGCTGGATGCGCGTTCATGAAACTGCCTTTGAATAAACCACATGCGGCTGATGTGAATGCAGCGTCACTCTTGAACACCGAAGAAAAAGAAAAGCAATTTTTGAAATCTCTACCCCTCTAATTACCCCCACGATTCGAAAGGGTAGGGAGAAACCATAGGGCACAGGTGTAGAACTCCAGCCCGGAACGGCCGGTGTCCTATATGTTTTCCAACCAAGCTGCCATAGAAGCCTCTTATTCGCTAAACACACCTGATCCAGGTTATCAGCAGCAGATAAGGCAGGGTTTCTGGAATAGCCAGCAGGACGTCGGCCCTCGAGGACTTGAGTTTGACACCCCTGCCATAGGGGTTAGGAAGAATTCAGATTGGGCCTTAGTCTACTCCAGAAGGCAAATTCAAAAGAAGTCATTAGTATTGTCAGGGTTCAACCTGCCATGTCGTCCTCCAACCACCAGAGGGAACCCTCTCCAGATTACTGACTATATCTACGCACTTCCGCTCCTCTCTTCACCAGCTGTTCATCATCATCAGCTTACTGTTTATATTTATATGGCCACTCAGTTCCGTGCGAAGTCTTGACTTGTTTTCCATAGCATTCAGTCTGAGCATTATCCTTTGTTTATCACCTCTCCATGTTTTGACTTTAGTCTGTACCTCTCCCCCTCTTGCCTCGCTCCCATGTTTGACTTCCTGGATACGATTCTGCCTTGTAATTACTTGCCCGCTAACTCTAATAAAAGAAATTGCACATCCACACGACTCAGCGTCTTCATCACAAGTATGAAGATTTGTTCACACATCGGCCTCGGCATTCAAGTGGCCACTTCCAGTCAAAAGTCTATGTAAACATGTGAATGCGCTTGTTGGGTTTCCACGTTCAAAACTCTTGTGTTCATCCGCCGCTAACCAAGTTTTTAAGACTGTTTTTGAGCTATAAGTACAAAACGCGCTTTAGAATCGAACAAGTTCAATTTTAACCAACCAGTGACTTGAATTTGGTAGAGACTTATGGGTAGCGTCCATTTTCATTCATGGAGGTGCCGACCGCTAGAAAATTGATCACGGAGGAGAAATTAACCACTGTTGTTTGTGCCCAGGCCGAACCAAGTCTTCTATACATCGGAATAGGGCTCTGACAGAAAAGGCCTGGAGCAAGATTTCACGAGATCGACATTTTGAACCAAACGTCCTCCAACTGTAGGTACGCGTGCTAGTATCAGGTTAACAGTTCATGGTGCTAAAAGAGCCGACGTTCAGTGTGTTGTTGGACAACAGACAGTAATTTGTGTTCTGCAGGGAAACTTCACTATCAGTGGAGCGGGAGAGCGGCTGGGTGGCGTTGGCGGTGGGGAGGTGATCTGCTGCTGCAGTGTGTTCCCTGTTTAGAGTTATTTTCAGTATCAGCCTCCCATGATTATGTGTGTTTTAGAGGGAGGTGGGGGGGCTGGAAGAGAGGTATGGAGCATTCCACCTGGATCATGGCGCTTTCGCAGGCTGATGTGTGTTTGTGTTGCATTACTGGTCGCAGCCTTCACAACACCACTGGCTCCACCGGGGCTTAGGCCCCTAGGATTTGAGCACGCAAACACCAGAGGCCAGAAAGACAGAGGGAGAGATGAGATGAGAGGACACGCCGTGTCTGTGTGTGTGGGTGTGTGTGTCCTTCTATGGGTCGACTCCTCTGTAGAGGTGTTTGGTTAACCTCATCTCTGGGAAACGGGTACACACAACAGAATGAAAAGATAAAGCGAGACGGTCGCCCAAGGCCTGCCTTGAACTTTTCCCACACGTTCAAACGCACACATCTCCAGAAAATTACCTGAGCAGCAGCTTATCCGATGTTTATGAAATGTTTCCAGGGTGAATGTCAGGCCAGCGGGATGGCACGCAGCTGTTTGTGTCCTTGAGTGTGCGGCGCTGCCCGGCAGAAGAGCGTGTTTCCGCTGCCGTGTTGAGTTTTTATCGCCCAGCTGGATGGCTCGACCCAAACCTAGCGCCCTGCCCAAGGCTACATTAAAGAACAAAGCCGGCTCAAACGCCGCCAAATGGCTTTCATGAACGGCAAATCAGCGCGGGGCAGAGCGGGTTTGGACTCCTTCCACACCGGAAGAAGGGGCAGAGTCCGTCAGGCTGAAGGACGGACGGTGGGGTCTAAACTCCTCTTGAAAACTTGAATTTTAAAGTGCCCAATTATCAGAAAGAATGTTTCATAGTCCTGTACACGCCTCCATGTTCATTCATGAGAGGAGAGACAGTTTCCACTTTCATTTCACCCAGTCGGCTGAAAATTCAACACTCCAGCTGGTGGATAAATATTTGAAGTTGGTAAATGTTGACAGAAATCCGGGTTTGACTTTGCTGTACAGAACTGTCACTTACAGTTTTCTGCTATGAGAACAATGCAAACCTTTTTTCCAAATATACTGTATGTAAGCGGTTGTGTTCACGTTTGCCAGTCAGTTTGTGTTATCGAGAAAAGCCTGACTGAATGATGGGAGATGATTTGAGCATTAGCTCTGGGTTCTGTGTGTGGCCAGACTGAACTCCCACCTTTATAGGAGCAAATTAAGAACTGCTTTTAGGGTAGAAACACATTTTCACAATCTAGTTGGAAAATAATCAGAAAACCTAAAGACCCACTCTGATGAAAATCGTGTTTTGGGTGTTTTTAACATGATCTTGTAGCATTTTTCTCATGATGGAGGACATATATAAAATAATTTAAGATTAAAACTGCATTTCTGAGTATCCAAATCGTGCTGAATCAGGAGTGAATGAAAATTAGCATCTCATCTTTGAAAAGCTCGGATTTGTGATGCAACAACTGCCATGGGTGGGCCGCAAGCTCCCTTCTCCACTACAATTATATCAACTTACAGCGAAATATATCCATTAACG
>NC_050516.1:3223464-3239222 GCF_002922805.2 Oryzias melastigma | reverse complement strand
TTAGCTTGGGGTAGTAAGGAGCTATAAGCTAGTGGAAGAGAGAGTAGAGTATACACAGGGATGATGGGAAATTAGCAGAGCTAACTTCAAAGACCTTCCTTACAGTGGAACATAATTTTAATGTAAAATAATGTTTGAATAGATTTTGATTCAAGCATTAAAGAAAAAGTTTTTTTTGTTGTTTGTTTAAGGAGATTTTCACAGATTCTCCCTCAATCTCCGTTCTGTCTCTAAGGGTGAACTATAGTGGAAATGAAGTGGTGGAGTGGCACAGAGAGCGGGTTATCACCGTGATGAGTGCTTTATGTTGGCTCTGTCTGGATGGGAAAAGAAAGAGCTCCATCACAGACACACAGAAAAAAAAGGAAGGATTATCTGAACTGTTGAAGGATGGCAATGAGAGGCCTAGAGAGCTATTTGACTTCAGCGGTAATAAAAATATCCTGGTATTAATAATACCCCAGTGAAGCTCAGGAGGACTGTAAGATGAGAAGCTGAGCCTTTAATATAATGAAATCAATAACTTCCATGTCAAATAAAACTTTTGACAACAGGGATCATATAAACAAAACATACAAACAAGAGCCTTGAGTTGAGTTTGAAAACTCAAAATTTGTAAATATCTTAAGAAATGATAAATGCAGCATATCTTTTGGAACAATAAAGTTGATTTTATTTTATTTTTTTTTTCTATTTAGGGACAAAAAGTAAACCCTTTGATGCCAATTGATGCAGATGTGCATCAAACCACTTCAGCCTAAAACTGATTTTAATTTAGCATCTACTTAAAAGAAAAAACAAGTGATTTTTTCATATCTGGAAATAAATTCAGGTGTCATGGAGTTAAAATTTTGCTGACATTTGTGTATGCTTTGCTGTAAATGGTTTTAAGTTACAGGAATGTGCAGATTTTAATGAGCATATGAAAACATTTTTCTGCTCTTTCTGAATATTGTTTTGCTTTAGCTTCCCTATTTCTCCTTATAGAGGCTTTTGATGCAAACCTCAAACGAGAACTTAGTGTCTGTGAAGGGCAGCCGGCCAGAATCCTGCAGACTTGATGCAAACAGAAAGCGTTGCTTGTTTGCATTTGGGTCTTTGTATTTGTATATAAATATATAGTTTTAAAAAAAAGTCATTGCTTATACTTCTTTCTCATGAAGTGTGAAGGATAAAAAATCTGTTCAAATGGATGAACCAAATTTCTTAGGGTAGAGCTAGAGAATGAAATACACAAGTAAATTGTGTGGATTAGTTGTTTCTTTAATGATCAAGATTGTAATATTTTTTTACCACTTTTAAGCCTTACCATTAGGTTTTCCTATAAGATATCAAATTTGTCAACAAATCATTCAATTTGTTCATATATTTTGCAATTTATTTCTTTTTAATTCTTCACAAAAAAGAATAAATCACAAAAAAGTCAAAAATGTTAAAATGTTTTTAATTCTATTACAGTCCTTTCTCAAGAACACTTCCAAATATAGAGGATTCATGTTTTTTTATTAGCTATCTAAAAGAAAATTTGGATTGCTTCAAATTTAGTTTGCTAAAAAGGCACAATCTGAAACAAAACTTAAAAAAATGGAAATCTATGAAATTAAACAAAGTTTTTACAAGAGTTTGAAACATCTTTTTAGCAAAACTTAGTGTAAATTCTGTCTTATTTTGTGTATCAAACTAGCCGCAAACTTTTATATATATAGTATACAACTGTGTTTCTATTTAATTTTTTTTAAATTATCTATTGATCAATTATTCTGATTTTTTTTTAGTTTTAGCCTTAGCACGTTTAACTAGACTTTGCAAAAAATGACAAATCAACAAAACATAATCTTATCAGCACTTTTATGATTTTACTTTTACATTTTTGAGTCTGTTTTTGTAGGGAAATGAACAACAAAATATAGTTTTTGACAAATGTTTTCATAGAAACCTTTAAAAATGGCAGAATACTTTCAGTATTGGTGGGCCTTTAAATTTAGTCCCTTCAGTGATGTTACATGACTGACTGTCACTAATCAAAAAAATGAAGCATTTTCCTTTTTCTAACTTTTCTAAATGATGTACATCTTTCTAGCAGCTGAGTGTCATTTTAGCTAAACAAAGTGTAGCTAACAAGTGCTGACTGAGGATTTAAGCTAGGCTATAGCTAACAGCTTTTCTCTTTGGTGTTTCGTTAAAATATGCTAATGTTGATATTATTCCTTAGTTTCTCATTTTGAAAACCTTTCAATGGTTTAAGACAAAGCTATTTTTCTTGTGCGTCACCAAAAACTCATGTCATGTCTAATTGGGAGTGAACACAAGCCTTTTGTTTGAGTAAAACAACATTAGCTTTAGACGTAACATGTGCTAAACGGCTGCAGGAGCGGCAGACACCACATAATAAGAGGGTTTATGAGAAAGCCTATTTCTGTAAGGTGCAGCTGGGACTCCAGATATGAGGGATGAGTGGTGGGGTCAGAGTATTCTGACTGATACCACTTTCTCACACATCCTCAAATGTCTATGAGTGTGCATGTGCGTGCACCCCCCTGACCTGTCTGGCCTGGAGGCGATAGGTTTGATAAGCCACTTTACCTCATCTTATTGTCATTGCAACCCAGACATCTTTCAAGAACATTCCCACAGTGCCACTAGAAGCCAAACTTTTCACAGGAGTTCAGAAAGTTTGTTGTTGTTTATATAAAAAATTGTCACACAATGATAAAAAGGTTCTATTTGTTTCAGGTACCTGGCCAAGCTCTCATCGGTGGGAAGTATCAGGGACGAGGAAACGTGTGAAAGACTTCGAGGCCTCATCCAAAGACAGGTACAAATTTTGATTAGAACATATTGTGATATTCCAATTTTGTTATAAAGAACCTAGAGTTCTCCCCGTGCATGCGTGGGTTTTCACCGGGGACTCCAGCTTCCTCCCACCGTCCAAAAACATGCTTCATAGGTTAATTGGTGACTCTAAATTGCCCCTAGGTGTGATTGTGAGAGTGGATGGGTGTGTGACTGTGGCCCTGTGACGGACTGGCGACCTGTCCAGAGTGTACCCCGCCTTCGCCCATCAGCAGCCGGGATAGGCTCCGGCACCCCCGCGACCCCAAAAGGGAAGAAGCGGTCAAGAAGATGGATGGATGGAAGAACCTAGATGTGTGTCAAGAAAACAAAAATACACACTAAAAAAGCTGACATGACACAACAAGGTCAACTTTGTTTGTAGCCTCTTAAATCAGAGAACATGTTGTTTCTGGACCACTCTGATTTGCTTAGCCCTGTGTGACATCACAGCTTCACATCTGACTATAAAAATACAGACCTTTGGTATATTTATTTACCAGCTCAGTGGCCTTGTGGTAGAGTGTCTGCCCTGAGACTGGAAGGTCCATGAGTTCAAATCCCAGCTGACCCATATCAAAGACTAAAAATGAGACCCATTTGGCTCTTTGCTTGACACTCTGCATCAGGGGTTGGATTGGGGGGGTTAAGCCACCAAATAGTCCCCGAGCGCGGCTGTGTCTGTAGCTCACCGCTCCCCCAGAGGATCGGTCAAATGCTGACAACTGTACCAAGCCAGAGTCCTTGATTTTCAAAGTTCAACTGATGTAACTTTTAATGCGCATTTGGAACGCTAAGACACCTCAGCAGGTGGAGAGCTGAACATCAGATTGACAAGTGACCCCTTCTTTGGCATAGCAGCATCGTTTTTGCTCCCATTTGTGGTTGTGGCAAACACCATTTGGTTGATTCTTTTACTAACCCAACCTCTTTTGTGTTGGTTTCAGGTTCAGATCTGTAAGCGTAGCGTGGAGGTGATGGATGCAGTCCGCAGAGGCGCTCAGCTAGCTATCGACGAGTGTCAGTTCCAGTTTCGCAACCGCCGATGGAACTGCTCCACGCTGGAGACTCTGCCTGTGTTCAGCAAAGCCATCACCCAGGGTAGGACAAAACTTCCAAACCATTTTACCTGTCAGCCTGGTTTCAGTAAAGTGTTTGCCTCCATTTGAATTCCATTCTGTTGGATGCCAAGCTCTTCTTTCTTTGTGGGTGTTAGGCACCCGGGAGGCGGCCTTTGTGTATGCCATCTCAGCAGCCAGTGTGGCATTTGCGGTCACAAGGGCCTGCAGCAGTGGAGAGCTGGAAAAATGTGGCTGTGACCACAATGTTCATGGAGTCAGTCCAGAGGGTAGGTCAACTCTTTCACACAAATAGAAGGAGTAACACTTTCAATACCTACTTTCTCTCATTAGTTGAGTGTTACTTTTTCCAGTTTAGATTTTTTTCTTTACAAATCATAAAACTCTCCCCATGAACAGCCAGTTAACATAACTGTTTTCTAACCGTTTCCTGTCCCAGGTTTCCAGTGGTCCGGCTGCAGTGATAACATTGCTTACGGAGTGGCCTTTTCTCAGTCCTTCGTTGATGTGAGGGAGAGGAGTAAAGGAGGCCAATCCTCCAGTCAGGCCCTCATGAACCTGCACAACAATGAGGCCGGGAGAAAGGTAGCTAAGACTCTAAATCAACCTTTAATCCATCCTGGATAAGTCACAGTAACGCATTCTCCTCCCCAAATCGTCACATATTGATGTTTGGTTAAGGACCCCTCCACGTCACTTTTTTATGTTTTGGGTGTCCCCAACTCGTTGTTTTTGACATGCTGGCTGCTGGTAAAATCCCGAGTCTGCAACCTTCGAGATGGAGTACTGGATGCGGTACTGGGGGAGGTCAAAAGAATGACGTACCGGTCTTGCCTACTTCACCATTACTTTGCCATCATTGATTTTCAGTGGAGTGTCAATGAAACATTCTTGGATTCATTTGGAGAATCTTCAGAAACTGTAATCACAGAGAATGTGGTGATTGTTAACAAGTTTTTTTAATGTTTGATCCACTCTGTCGCTTGCAGTATGTCCATTGAAAATGTTCCTTATATGCTGTTTTGTGCAGTCCATCTGCATGCCTTGTATGGTTAGACAACCCATATACATCCATAAATCAGTTGTGATTAACCCATTACATGCAGGAAGTCCTGCTTAGAGACTTTCAACTCAGGACTAAGAAGTCCTGATGGCAGCAGTCATTTTTGGGGGCTAAATCTAAAGATAAAAGTTGTTAGAGACGTTCTGTTTGACGTGTTTTCTGCTATATTTTCCTTTCTCTACAGGCCATCCTGTCCAACATGCGTGTTGAGTGCAAGTGTCACGGAGTGTCTGGGTCCTGTGAGGTCAAGACTTGCTGGAAAGCCATGCCGCCATTTCGCAAAGTGGGCAATGTAATCAAGGAAAAGTTTGATGGTGCCACCGAGGTAGAGCAGCGCAAGGTGGGCTCCACCAAACTCCTGGTGCCCCGCAATTCCCAGTTTAAGCCGCACACAGACGAAGACCTGGTTTACCTGCAACCAAGTCCAGATTTCTGCGACTACGACCCGCGCACGCCGGGCATGCTGGGGACCGTGGGCCGCCAGTGTAACAGGACATCTAAAGCCATCGATGGCTGCGAGCTGATGTGCTGCGGCCGTGGCTTCCAGACACAGGAGGTGGAGGTGGTGGACAGGTGTAGCTGCAAGTTCCATTGGTGCTGCTATGTCAAATGCAAAAAGTGTCGCAAAATGGTGGAGATCCACACATGTCGGTGATGCAAGTGGGGGCGCAGAGGGGACTGCTGACGGACAGAACCGACGCCTGAAGCTCCTCCCTCTAAAACTTCTTGTTCTCCTGCTTTTCAAACCATCCTACCCTACGACAAACACTAACAGCCTGAGTTGCTAGGTGGTTGTTCCTTCCATTTTGAAGATCATGGCTATCAGTAAATGAAACGTCAGGCTGATCGTCGCCAGTATGAGGACATGTTTTACTTCCTGTCTGTCTTATGCTCATATCGGGTTAGTCACTGATGTTTTTTGTGTGTTTTTGTAATGTTTAACTTATTTGCTGAGACTGAGGACAAAATTAAGGAAAGAATGGCTATGCATAAACTGGACCTATAGCTTAGCAGTTGAAGGTGGGGTTGGATGGAGGAGCTGGGGTCAGGAGGTGGATCGTCTGCCCTCTGTGCTTGATGTCGCTGCTGCTGCTATTGCTGCTTTGGGGACTCGATTGAAGTGCTGGACGTTGAAAAAGGAGGAAAAAGAAAAACAGCTGCCAAACATGTGGTTTTTCTGCGTACAAGACTATGCTCCACAGAGGACCAGCACAGCTGTTTCTCCCCTACCATGCCCTGATGCTGCTCACTTCTCAAGCTCACAGTCCTCCTCTGCCAAGGAGGATGATGTTGGACAAAGCCACTGTAGGCTCTTCTTTGCCTTTTCTAATCACACAAATAAACACAATTAGCGAACAACACTGTATTCATTGTTTCAAAATGAGTTTTTTTGTGAAAATCTGGTGTTTTCTTTAATTTCAAGTACCATCTGCATCATCTAAAACTGTGCTGCATGCCACACCCATACAGGAATCTCTATTAATATTTATTGGTTTTTTTTTTTTGTTTGTTTTTTTTACCGCTAAAGACTTTAAGCAAACATATCCTTTGACACAGAACTAGCTGCGTTTCCATTGACTATGAAACTGGGCAAAGTGGATTCACAATAATAAATACACCTCATGGAAGCACAAGAATTAAAAAAAAACTCATATTTATTGAAAAATAAGTGTTTGCACTTAGAGGAGGTGCTTTTTGAGGGGTATCAAAATTACATGTTGGGCAAAACTGCAAACACTTTTTAAAAATTAAATTAGTCATGTGACCAACAACTGGATACTACGCACAACGGGCGCCACAAGAGGTCCAACATCATCACACAGCGTGTCATGTGGAACTGTTGGATCCACAGCTTCTTTGTAAAATCACCAACCATGATTTCCCACAATCTCTTCATACGTAGCCACTCCCACATAGCTTGCTCCTCCATGGCCTGAATAACACGCTAATGATCGCTAATGCTGTAGCAGAAATGTATCTTGATAAGAGTTAATGGAAACTGTAATTGCAAAAGTTTCTTCGACATTTATAGAATTTTGATAAAGTTTTACGCATATGTATAATGGAAACACCGCTACTGATAAGAAAGAAGCATGCCAGCACTAGGATTACTTCTTTGGACATGCTAATGCTAATGCTAGCTTTCGAAAGTTAGCATACTTTCTTAAAGTGCAAGTCTCATTTTTTGTTTTCCCTAAATTCTAAGAATATTATTCAAAAGCAAAATGTAAATGTTTCTTTGAATGTTACAAAGTAAAGTACTATGCAATACATAAATATATGCAATTGAAATGGAAAATTGCACTTTACAACTACATTCAGCTGAAAAAGTAAAAATGCCTTAAACATTACATTTAGTGTGTTTTTTATTTTGTAAAAACAAATTAAAAAGATGGTATCTTTGTCTCAAAAAGCATGCAGTGTGTTCAAGTTTCAAGGTAGTTATTAGACATGTTAAGGTTATGATTATAAAGTTTAAATGTTGACAAAGTTTGTCTCATGAGTAAGTTTCACTGCTATCATGTCAGACACTGGACTTCCTCTTCCTACCTGCCCTGTTATTTTCTGACCCACGATTCATTGTTTACACTTTCTCCACCAAAAGTATTGGCTTTTAATATCATTGACCGTATATGAGGACTGGACCGAGTGACCACCTCCCCCTCACAATCCCAACAGGAAGTACCTGCTGGCTCCAGGAAAACCAATATAGACTTCTAAAGTTTAATTACTCAGACATATTTGTCAGAATAACAATTATTGCTCTGCTACCTTTTTTTTAAACATGTCTTGCCAATTCTATTTTTTTTAAATCTATTTTTTTGTAGTACAAGTTATAAACTGGCCAGTAAGATGCCTCAATAAAAGTACTGTATATTTATGAGTATAAAGTCATGTCATTTTATAGTTTGGCTGAGGGTGAGACTTATATATGATTTTTTTTAATAAATAGCAACATCCACTAGATGGCACTGTAGATGTGTATGTCAGTATTTATAGCAACACAGAAGAAGAAGCAGCACCCAGTCTTACGTCGGGTTTGGCAGACTGGTTCCATATCGACAGAGACGACTAAGAAGTCAACAGATTTAGTGATTTGAAGTGATACAGAGAGTTTAGTTAACTTGTTTGTTGTTCTTTATGGTATAGTTATCTGAATAACTGTTCAAATATTGCGCTAATATACTAGGTTCCTATGTTTCATGAAGCAAAAAAGGGATCCTTATTTTATGGTAGTGAAGTGTATGTATATTCAGTCAATTGTTGTTATATAACAATTACCCCCTTCCAAGATAAAATGTCAGTTCTTGTTCTCATATTTTGTCAAATATATTTCTCCCAAAAGTGTGATTTTTAAGTGCGACTTGTAGATATTTTTTTCTTTTATGTTATGTAATTTTTTGGTGTTGTAACTCTAGGTGACTCGTACTCCGAAAAATATGGTACGTGGTATTTACTGGCCCCCACGTTGAATGTTCAAAACATTTGACAGATTTCGTGTATCATGTCTTCAAGTGGAAGAGGTGTGGACTTCCAACAAGCTTACCTCTGATTGGCCAGACTGGTTGCCATAGAAAGGATGACTCAGATCGACTCGGACACTGCTCACTGGGTTGTCGGGTTCTAAAATGGGGGTGTCTGTTTTGTCAAAAAAAAAAAAAAATTGAATTGACTTCATTTTGTTGGAGCTGAAAGTCAATCCTTTTCCAAGGATGATGTCACGTTTGAACAGTCCAGTTCTCATATACAGTCAACGGTTAATACTCAAACAAGCACCCATTCAAATGGAAGAATATGCAATAAACCATTTTGGCCAGAAAACTAACTTCAATTAACATTTACTTAAAAACAGAACGTCATTTTTTTCAAAGCTGGAAATAAATTCAGGCATCAATCTCTCCAGCATTGTTCAAAATATTTGTGTATTAGTCTTTGTGGTAGAACTTTGTTGCTTTGTTTTTACATTACTAAAGAAATATGTGAGATTTACTACAAAATTTGGCATTGTTAGCTAGCTGCTATCTAACGTTGCTTCTAGCTAGCACAAATGGTCTCCGTCATACAAAGACTATGATTTTTTAGGAATCCATTACACCTATAATTTTAGAATTTATGCCATTAACATGTCAACAAATATCTTCATTATTTCTTGCTTCAACCCCAATGGAAATATTTCTTTATTTTATCAGCCATTCTACACAGGCATCATAACTTTTCTCTTTTTTGATTTATTTTTTTGCAATTTTCAACTTGAGAGTAGCTCTTAAAGCTTTATAACCTGTTAAGTTGTGAAAAATTTGGAGTTTGAATTCATACACAGATTTATGCCAATAATTAAATAATAATCAATACAATTTTGTTGAAAATAGCAGAATACTTGCAAGTGGACAAGAGTCATTCTCACCTCGCTAATACAAACGTACAAGTGTTGCTAGCAACGTGCATGATCATGGCGCATGTCGACTACAGCACTTTCTCTTTAAGTCCACATAGAGCCTCACAGTCATAAAAAAAACATACCACAAACAGAATGTTCATACTTCTCTCGGGACCTCCTGTCTTGTACCATAAAGCCAAGCTTTCCTTTAATAACATGCTTTCATTACAGAGACATGCTGTAGATCTGTAAAGGCTTTTACACAAAAAACTGTAATGCCTCTGAATGTACACTAATATTGACCATAAGCGTGTTGTTACATATTTCATTTTTTTTTAAATGTGTGTTTTTCTGTAAGGAAGAAAAAATACTAACAAACACGAAGAGAAAGCATATCATGTTTCCCCGCCGAACTCAGAAAGACACAGTCAGGAAGGCCTGCTGACAGACACTCACATATTTCAATAAATTCATCCATTCCCACGTCTTCAGATGCATTATTACAAAACCACAGTTTACACTCTGTCCATGTGTGTGCATGAGAAACGTTACACTCCGAGATCCTTCTCTGCTCCCCTGACACTTATAAATATAAATTACTTGTAGTTTGTCAGCACATCCGTGTGATTCCTGTGGCACTTGGAACCTGCTCGTCTGGTTTCGGGGCCGGCACCCCCCGGGTTTCAGAGACCGCCTGATTGCATTTGGGATGAAGATGGAGCGGAGGCAAGAACACCAGGCTTGAACGGGGATTTGAGCGAAATGCAGAACACATGGAACAAACTTTTCCCCTCGTTCTGTCTCTAATAATATCACTCACTCTGATAAGCCCTCCCGCTCTTTAATATCTTTGACTCAAACATGGAGAAAGTCTAACCACTGCAGGTTGGCTCAGGAAGGATCTGTCCTTCATCTAACCGCTGCGATGGCCGAGATAAGGCTGGTGGAAGCGCTGATTGGGAACCTTTACTGTTGTGTGTTGACGGGTCTGTCAAGGAGCTTTTTGTGGTTTTGAGGCGAGACAAAATTACAGCGGGGTTTTACCACAGGGTGCATCAAAATTAAATCTATGAAAAGAAACTAAAAGAGCTGATAAAAAATGTTGAAGCAAAACTCTTCACACCAAACATTTTCCAATTTCAAGTCATTTTTTTTGCAAGTCTAAAGCTACATTTATAATGGACGTTTGATGCATGTTCAAAGACATGCTAAACACATTTTCTTGAAAACATATTTAGCATAGAGCATTTACCCTGGACCGTTGGTACCTGATACTAACGCATGGCTCAGGTGTCTCTTGAAAATGAGATCTAATCTCAATGGGATTTCCTGGTAAAATAAAGATTAAATACACTTTTGAATATGGCCGTCACCTAGGGGTCGGTACAAAATGTCAAAGCGGTGCAAATCTTGTGAATCTTGCTCCAGGTTTTTTCTTTCACAGCTCTATTCTGATTTATCAAACACCAGATGTCATATAATAGCATCTTCGCTCAAATTACAATTTCTAATTTTTTATTTTATTATTATTTTTTTAATCATTATTTATTTATTTTTAGCTTTCAACATGCAGAGGGTGAGCATTTTGTTTGTAAAACCCAGAAACATTCCTGAAAAAGTGCGTAGCTACACATGAATACGAGAATTTTGAACGCGGAATACTTTTTACTGTGAGTGGCCACTTTAACCATCATAGCCGAGGGCGGTGCGAGCGTAGCTTAAGTCAACTTTCAAGTCTGTGGCCTCGATTTGAAGGTAAGTCTTTAATTGAACAGATAAGTGAATATTTTACGCTAACAAATTGTCACTAAGATACTTAAAGGGCCTTTATAATGCCATTCTTGAGCCTTTCAGAGTGAACTATATCCATATATGTTAATATATTATCTGTGGCACACTAAAGAACAAATTATTAATTAAATATGAGTTTGTTTGTTTTTTTACTCTTTGCCTACCTGGAAGTAAGACAACTCAATCTCTGAGGCTCCGCCTTCTTCTCCTATTGTGGGTGCCGCCCATTTCATGATGTCGTTCTAGTGACGGCCTAGGCAGATTGTGTGCATTTCAACCACAAAAACAAACAACATCCAAACCTTTGTAAAGATAGATGTGCATGTTGTGCATAAAACATGAAAGCTTTTACCGATCACAGCTGGCTCTGCGGAGAAAGTGTGTGCGTGTGTTAGCTTGGGGGCGGTGCCGGAATAACAAACTCTTCCTGGAAGGGGCTGTTCCTACTTGTCTACGTCACAAAGTGAGGACCCACTCGTTTCATGGATTGGGAGGGGCTGCTCCTCAGAGAGCAGGTTTTTAAAGGAATACTCAAAGATAGATCAAAATACCACTTTCAAGCAGTTTTTCGTGATTAATTAACATTATAACCTCATAAAAGTTGAATTTGCATTGTTTAGTCCCTTTAAGAGAAAATTTGAGGGGATAAAATAGAGGGCTGTTGGTTTTTCTCCATTTGTGATGCAAATCATTATAAAGCTTCATTTTTCAGACTTATAACGACCATGTCCTGGATTTATAACATGAACATTGCTCACAAGTCCCAAACTTCAAGTCACAAGTCAAGTCTCACATCTCCGCCGTGGTGTGTCTCAAGTCAGAGTTTCCAGTCCAACTCCCCATCTGCACTTATAATGAACTTTCCATTCCTGAATCTGTGTTCACACTGAATGTGATTTGTAACTCAGGGGCTTTCAGTTTCAATGTTAAGTCAATGTATAGACACAACCAGAGATCCTTCTGGAGTTTTGAGTGTCGAGCGCGTCACAGCAACTGACGCAAGTCAAACAATATTTGCTATGCAGCGCAATGTTTCCAGAGTGCAAAGAACTGAACTTTATTGAAGAAGACGCGTCGTGTCAACAAATCAGGAACACAGCTTTAACAGAGATGTGTTGATCAAGAAGATAAGCTGAGTGTTGCTGCTTGTTCTCCTGAACTTTATGACATTTTTTATTGTTTTTATTGAGACAAAAATAAAAAGACCCACTAATTTTGCTTTTGTTTTTCCCTCTTTGGACAAGTGTGGGACACCAAGTCATCAAACAGAAGTACTGCTGAAAGCGGCCGTCATTCAGACACAGTTCTTACAGTAGATGGCGAAACTCACCGTACTAGGACCATCCTTAAATGATGTCAAAAACCCAGACATCGTGACGTGGTACCAACAGCTTTAAAGAGCCCTCCGAAATAAATAAACTTGATCTTTCAGCATCATTCGTGTCTTGCATGTAGCGATGAGGATAAAAACCTCTGATGGTAGCTCCTCCCACAGGGGGCAGGAACACTTTGTGCAATTTGATTTGGGGATAACGTTCAGTGTGAATGCAGTAAAAAATGATGTTAAATTAATGCATGTTTAAATGAATATCAGTTTGTCTCTTACACGCCTAAATCGTTTTAACCCTTTAACACCTGAGGCTTCGCCAGTGACGCTTAAACTCAAAGTCTTTAACATACTGTAACTTTTTAATCTGCTGGAAGGCAGTTTATCGTGTTAACGGTTAAAAAGTTACAGATAATCCATCCATCCATCCATCTTCCTGACCGCTTTGTCCCATTCGGGGTCGCGGGGGTGCCGGAGCCTATCCTGGCTGCTGAAGGGCGAAGGCGGGGTACACCCTGGACAGGTCGCCAGTCTGTCACAGGGCCTCAATCACACCCATTCACTCTCACATTCACACCTAGGGGCAATTTAGAGTCACCAATGAACCTATGAAGCATGTTTTTGGACGGTGGGAGGAAGCCGGAGTCCCGGTGAAAACCCACGCATGCACGGGGAGAACATGCAAACTCCACACAGAAAGGTCCCAGCCGGGAGTCGAACCGGGGCCTTCTCGCTGTGAGGCGAGAGCGCTAACCACTTGCGCCACCGTGCAGCCCTTTACAGATAATCAAATAACATAAATACTGGAGTTCCAACGCTAAAGGGTTAAGCAGCATTCAATGCTAACTTTAGCCTGGTTAGCTAGGTCAGAAAAATTGTTCACCTTTTAACAGATTCTGGATCTTCGCATTATGAGTTCATTGGGGGGCTTCAGCTCCACCCCTGAAGTGGACCTGTTTAACTGGAATTTTTACTTTAAAAAAAATCATTTATTTGCTAAAATATGACAATATTTTAAAGAGATTTTGTGTTTTCTTGAGGTCTAAATAACATGACCTATGATCATATTCTTCTTTCTGACAACCCCATGATTCTTTTTTTCTTTTGTGTGACGGAGTCTAAAGGGTTAACGGTGTTGGTCGGCTGGATATTAATGCCACTTGTTCCGAGAACCTTGAAGGCTGGCTGTAGCCCAGGGCCCAGCCCCCTCTCAAACTCCCAGATCTCTTCAGCATACTTTTCATATTAAAAGAAAACAAGTTACACAAATGAGACAGATGGTTCTTGTTTGTGATGACAGTTGCAATTCTTTCTCCTCCAGTCCTCCTCCCCCTCATCTTGCCTCTCCTCCTTCCACTGTTTTGTTTTTGTGTGTTGTACAACTCTAGCAGCGCGGGGCGTTAGGTTCAAGCTGATGAGCATCAAACATTTACACGTGTAAACACACAGATGAGGCTGAAATCTTGCCGATCTTTCTTATGGCGGAACGATACATCAACCAATCTATTACAAGAGCACTCGAGATACTGGGAGTGAAAGGAAATGGAAACCAAAAAGGCCATGAAGAACATTACAGATGTGACAGTGAAGGCATCACAATGAATGTGAATCAAACTGGGAGAGCCGTGGACCACACAAGGTACTCACTGTAGGCTGCATTCAGACTGGACACGTTTGGCTTGCTTAAAGTGAACCAGAGTTTGTTTTCCCAATTAACTTTTAAGTCTGAAAATACCCAAGTGGTTCCTGGTCCTGGGCCAGGAACCACTCTCCGACCCATTTTTTCAGGTGATCTTAGTTCGTTTCCAATCAGACAAAGCTCCACTTTGCTCTGAGTTTCCTTATTCTGGATAGGCTCTGTTCTCGGAGCAGAACATCCATCCATCCATCCATCCATCCATCCATCTTCTTGTCCACTTCTTCCCTTTCGGGGTCGCGGGGGTGCCGGAGCCTATCCCGGCTACTGAAGGGCGAAGGCGGGGTACGCCCTGGACAGGTCGCCAGTCTGTCTCAGGGCCTCAATCACACACATTCACTCTCACATCCACACCTAGGGGCAATTTAGAGTCACCAATTAACGTATGAAGCATGTTTTTGGACGGTGGGAGGAAGCCAGAGTCCCCGGTGAAAACCCACGCATGCACGGGGAGAATATGCAAACTCCACACAGAAAGGACCCAGCCGGGATTCGAACTGGGGCCTTCTCGCTGTGAGGCAAGAGCGCTAACCACTGCGCCACCGTGCAGCCAGAACAACCGGACCAAATTTTCCACCGTAGCTCGGCATTATGGGATGTAAGCAAAGTAGTGGAGCAACAATGAGACACAGCAACTTGAAATGTGTAGGGATGAATCCAGGCTCAAAAAAACAACTTTTAACAGGGCCGTTAACATTTATGTGTTTGCGCACGCGATTAATAAAAAAAATAAATAAATCACACGTTAACATTTATTAACACCTTAATATTTATTAACGCAAATTAATTACAGCTCGAGGAGGAGTGGTCTTTTGCTTTGCCTTGGCTGGTGTAGGGTTCTACAGCGTGGGTTAAAACAATTTGTCAGGTATTATCCTATTTATACCATGGTCACTTACAAAAAAATAAATATTCAATCAGTTTTCAGTACTTTATTCCTGCTTTTTTTTTTTGGTTTAGATCACTTTATCATGAAAAGCGGGTATCTTGATCTATGGTCTGGCGCGTTGTCATGGTAACACGACAAGGGTCACTGAGCTTCGACTGCAGCGGCAAAGGAAAGCGAAATAAATGCTGATAGTCACGATAGATTAAATAAAGCATCCACTTTCTTTGGTCAACCAATTAACTGATTGAGAGGTTGTAAGTGGAGGTTTGATTTAGCAAATGTAGGGAGGTGGAAGGCCCCGCTCTGATGAGCGTCTGACAGTTTGCACATCAATTCTGTGTCAAAAAGAGCTAGTCATTTTACTATACAATAGATTTTACGGTACTTTAAAATGAGTTCAAAGCAAACCATGTATTGAAATGTCATTTTTAAATCTTGAATTTTCAATTGCTAAATTGACTAATTGAATTGTGATTAATTGTAATTAGTCACAATGTTTTAATTTTTTTAAAGTGTGAATAATCTGATTATTTTTTGTAATCAATTGATAGCATGTATTAAAAATAAACGCTCTAAATTTACAGTTTTGTGTGTGATTTCATATTGTCATTACTCACTACGGTGGCCCTGAAGGCTCACAACACAACACATTAAGATGGCAACACAGCCAACACATTAACACACACAACACATCAACTTGGCA
>NC_050516.1:3207522-3222521 GCF_002922805.2 Oryzias melastigma | reverse complement strand
TAAAGTGTAGTACTTCCATTATTCTTTCTATTAGTGCTTTGCCCCGCCCTTGACTGGGCAATGACTGAAGAGATCTTTAGTCATATGGTTTTGTTTACTAGTTTGGTTTGAAACTGAAAGCTTACAAACCAAACACAAGGTTCAGGACTTGATCCAGACCAAATTAAGCAGACTCAGTCCAGACCAACTGACTTTTCCTGTCTGAATACACACATAGACCCATTCCAAGCCGGATCAACGCTGGTGGGGTCGGTTGGGCAAAGATGTGAAATGTTGAGGGACTGCGACGGTAAAGCGGTTTAGGCCTTCTCAAAAGGTAGTCACGTGTTTTATAAGTACAGGCCATTTACTATTTTAAAAAAACTCTACTATATGCACACAAGGGCTTATTGGAAGTCTTTCCGTAGACCTTTTTAGACATCAGATAAGGATGGACTGAACTGAGAGGAGAGAAACAAAAGATGGATGGATTGTGCTCTGGGTGCTGCAGCTCGGGTTCTGATGCTGGTAGGTACGATCAGTGTGAGATTATCTCTGCACACAAACATTTTCGTTTGGTTGAAAGCCTGTCATCACCTGAGATGAGGAGAACTTTCCCTTAAACACCTGGACTATAAAAACAGCCACTCATCCATGGCTTTCTGCACAGGTGGGTGATGGAGATTAGAGTGTGTGTGTTACATGTATCAGTTATCTTTCAGTAAACCACCGTGTCTAAATAATCCTTGCAGTGACCAGCGGTGGCCTTTCATGATGGCTGTCGAACAACGGCGTGAGACTCGAGATATTTTAGTGCATCATTACCATCAGGTTGCTTTAGTTTTGAAAATAGATCATGTCTTTTTGTGGGTAAAAACCTTAACTAATGCTATTTACTCTGGAAAAGCACCACCAAACACTAGATGGCAGCATAATGTCACTTATTGTAGCTGGAACTGTTGTTTGCAAAAATTAATCCAGTTCTGATTACATTGATTTTTTTGATCCATCACTGGAAAATGTTTTTAAACTGTACTAACTTTATCAATTCTACACTTTAGTGTTTGGTATTTGTATTTGAAACCCTAACCCTACATGTAAAAGGACAAGGCTGGATGCTCTGAACTTGCACTTCTAGAGTATTTTGAAGAAAGACAGTAAAAAAAAGTCACCAAAGGCATTATTGAGGTTGAATAAAGGGCTTGCAGGTGGTTGTATATCTAGAGGAGTGATCTATGCTATACCATGCTTCTTGGTTACAAGCTGAGGACCCATCACCTGGATTTCCCAGGTTGGAGTTTCCAAAGATTAAGGACCCGAAACAGACGATGACCTTGAGTTCTTTAGTGATATGTTCAAGCTGCTCACGCAACTGAAGACCGTATTTTTAACTGTTTTAAAACTGGAAATGTATCTTCTAGTCTATTTGATTTAATAAATATTTTCCACGGAGAACATAAAAAGGGCCCAAAACAAGTCATTCTTTTTACTCTTTTCTTCTTTTTTTTAAAGATGTCCACTCCATTAGAGTTGTCATGAATAAAGAATGAAACAATGAACGATATAAAAGTTTAAGTATAAGTCTGAATGGTTCAACCAGGGGTGTGTATATTTTACTCTCACTTGATTTGCATCTCATGGTCTTTGAAGTGGCAAAAGATTCTACTAACTTTGTGGCAATACGATACATTGCGATTATTTTCTTTTTTCTTAAAAACCTTAAATTTTTCCTAAAACGCCAGTGTCTTGCAATGCGGAGAACTTTATACCTAGCTTTGTTTACTGACGTCGAAGCCATTTTGAGAGATACACGACTCACTGTCAAAATGTCAATCCATCTTTCGTATCAGTTGCAAACAAGATTGGGTGTTACTGTAATATTCCTAACGTGGCTAAATTGTAGCAGTATTGGACTGTTTTTTTTTAACATTACTGTTGGGAGTTAGCGTAGTCAAAGTAATGTTTGTTTTAGTACTATCAGTCTGTTTTTCATGTGTTGCTAACACGGTCAGCTGTTTTTGTGAATATGCTAACTTGGCTAATGCATCGCGGTGCCACACTGCATTTTTTTAAGTTGCTAACAAAGTTTTGAGTTAGCGTCGTTACAGTAACGTGTTTTAACAGCATCAGTCTGTCTACGTGTTGCACACATGGTTGGGTGTTTTTGTGAATACGGTGACGCAGCTAAAATATCGCCGTGTCTGCGTTTATTTGTTTACGTGTTACTGACAAGGTTGGGAGTTAGCATAATCACAGTAATTTTTTAATGATATCTGTCTGTCTTTTCACGTGTTTTAAACACAATTAGGTTTTTTTGTGAATATGCTAACTTGGCTAATGCGTAGCGGTGCCAGGCTGCATTTTTTTTATGTGTTACTATCAAGGTTTTGAGTTAGCGTAGTTACAGTAACATTTGTTTTAGTGGTATCAGTCTGGTTTTTCACGCGTTGCAAACATCGCTGGGTGTTTTTTTAATATGCTAATCCGACTGTGTTTTTTTTTTTGTATGTGTAGAGAATTACAGGTATTGTGAATATGCTGGTAATTCAAAAGCTTCTAATGTGGCTAACGTGTAGTGTTAAATTTAATAAACTCTGACTGACCTGATGGACTTATCCCAGACTCTTTTATTTCACTTAATGTGCCTTGTGTGATAAAAGTCAATAATAAACCATCTATATGGCACCATATAGTGGAAAAAAAATACCGTACTTCCTGATCGTTATTTGTTTGACCAACATGATTTTGTTCATATCTGTGATTTTGAACTGATACTGCTGATACTGATACGTCTGATAACTTAATAGCTTTTAAACAAATATCTGTAGACTTATCTTTTACATCCCCAGCTTTATTCTTTGAAATTGGAATGAAATTGAAATTAAACTATATAGCCCAATATCACAAAAACAATTGCCTCATTGGGCTTCAATAAATAACAAACAATAAACAGCTAATTGCTAAACTAAACTGACTAAATAAATCTGGTTATCCCTGCCTTAGACCCTCCCTCTCAATGATGAAAAACTCCTAAAAAAAACCTGAATCAGGAAAAAAAGAAGAAACCTTAGAGAGAAAGATCCTATCCCAGGACGGACAAGCGATTTACCAGGACTGTTCCAGAAGAATTAGCTTATCTAACTCTACAACAACATGTTTAAATAGTGGGCTTCATCCAGATGGGCTGGGGGACAGCTGGGGATACAAGACGTGCCAGAGGCGAGGTCCACTGCACATTGAGAACTGTGGAACCTGCCTCCAGAGGTCTTTGGATCGACTGTAACTTGTGTTAAACTCAGGAAGTAAATAAGAGCTTGGACTGACTAAAAGCTAGAGTATCTTGAGAAACATGCCTCAGCAACAACTGTCAGCATTGTTCTGCTGATTTAGAGGAGTGAATGGAGGAAACGACTGCTGCTGCTGTAATGGACTTTTAATTGTTTTTTTTTCTCCACCCAAACTTGTAAAAACAATAAAGATGCAACTAGAAAAAAATTCAATTTTGTAAGAGAGGTGAAAGAGATCTAGAACAAAGCCTCAGTCTAGGATCTAGCTGGTTGAATGGCAGATCTAGTCTCTCTTAGGAAGATTCTAAAGGAGAAACAGGCTGAGGGTCAGTGGTCAGACAGAGCGCGCTAATCCATCCTGTCCGGGTCACAGGGTGAGAATTCTGACATTCCGGCTAAGATCGAAAGGTGGAATCTGTGTTTCTGGATTAGGACGGAGTTGCTTTTCCTCATAAGCAGCAGAGATCCGAGCGACCTCAACATCACAACTGTAAAGGTTGGAGGGGCAGCGTGGCTAACAGGCATGCAGCTTCATCCAGCAGAGGAGATTTATTCCCCACACAAACACACGAGCAGCAGATGTGCAGATCTGAGGAGGAACGTCTGATTTACAGCTAAGATTTGATACGACTCAGCGTGAATTTCAGCAGCGTCACCGTGGTCTGCTTTTGGGTCTCCTGCTGGTGAAGGAGACATGCGTTTGATGGATGAGATGAAGAAGACCGGGCTGGAGCAGGTGGCGTCTCCGTGTGGATGCAGGGCCGCATCTGTCGGATATTTCAGCAGGAGGAATGCCCCTTCGTTCAGCCTGCGCGATAATTAATGGCTGTCAGCAGCTCTTTAGCAGAAGAAGGCGCTGACAGACAGCACTCCAAAAACGCAGGGAATGCGTGAACACCTCACATGGGGGTGGTGGTGGAGGGGGGGTCAGCTGTGAAGAATCCCTCACAGTCACCTGCAGCAGATAAACGGGTCACCGAGGCTCGGATATCGCCCTCATCCCTGAAGATTGCGGAATTTCAGGACATCTGTCTGAGCTGAAGGAAAACTATCTGTGGACATTCCAGAGAGTTTCTGCTGAGCGTCAGCTGCAGACGCCACCATCAGATCCTGGAGAACATGGAGTCAAAGTAAACCTTTACTATGGAAGATGCAAAGATCTTTAAAATTATTTTTTATTAAAGGAGAAAACGGTTCCAATACATCTGGAAAACTAAACCACAAATGAAGAACAAAGTTACTGAAGGCTTATGTAAGTTTACATTTCTGTTTTTGTGAATTAGACAACTAAAAGTTACTTACTGGCTGCAAGTAAATAAACTTAAACATGGAAATGGCTCAACCCTGAACCACCGACAATCGAGGATTGGAGAAATACTGTGCAGGAAATCTAAAAAAGGAGAAGCTGTCTTTTCAGTTAAACAGCAGATGGACACATTTTACAGAATTTGGACTAAGTGGACGGAATGTGTCAAGCCTGTTGAATTTTATACTCTGTAAAGGCGAAAGGAAAAGAAGTTCTTTATGTGGGTACAGTGGACTATAGAAATAAGTAAACGATACAGATTTAAGTTACCTGGATACCCTTTTACGTGAACACCCAAGGTTTTTTTTTCCTTTCATTGTTCTTATCATTTAAAAAAAATAGGATGAAAAAGCAACACAATGACATCTGCATGTCCACAATTCCTCTTTGTCAATATGTTTTATCAATAAAAGTTAAATTTGAAAAAAATATCTCACATCTGGCAAAAACATCAGAATTATACCTAAAACTTCAAGGAAATCCATAAGGAAACAATTACATAAAACAATAAAATAACTTTATGTAAAGGAGATAAACTAACAGTCAAACATGGTGGTGAGGGTGTGATGGTATGGGGCTGCTGTAGTGGTTGTGGAGCTGCTTTTTATAACTGACCAAAGCATTTTATCTTTATTTTTTCACTAAAAAAAAGTGTCCTTTTATCCAGTTCAAGAACACCAGAGCAGGCCCATCTTTGGTTAAAGACCCACTTGATAAATATCATGTTTTTGTGACAATATTTCTGACAATGGACATATATAAATAAAATTAAGCTAAAGCTGACAAATGTGTTTAGAAAAGACTTTAATGTAACTGGCAGAATAGATTAAAAAGGTTTTTTGTAGTTATCTATATGTGCGATAACTGAATGGATTTTTTTGGAACCCTAGGTGGCTTCAAGTTCTGGACCTTTTGAAAACTTCAGGTCTGAAGGACGTGTATGTGTATGTATGCATTTTTTTAAGTATGAAACTAGCAAGAGGCCTAATGAATGAAGCAGGAGTATTTTTAACCCTTTAACACCTGAGGCATCGCTAGTGACGCTTAAACGCAGAATTTTTAACATGCTATAACCTTTAATCGAAAACACAATCAACGTCATTCCAGTAGATTTTGTTGGAGAAAAGCGGCTCAACAAAATCTACTGGAATGACATTGATCGTTAACATGATTGAAAAGTTAGAGTGAACCAAAGAACATTAACACTGGAGCTCTGGTAATAAAGGGTTAACATGTTTGAACATTTCCAATGTAAAAAAGTCATATTTCAATATAGATTTTTCATTACAAAGTTGATTTTAGAATTAAACAAATAAAGCTTTAGAGTAAATTCAAATAAAACATTTTTTCCTTTAATTCAATCTAAATTTTGAACTGATTTTTACTCTACAATGAAATCAGAAATGTATGTTTTATCAAAGAGCTCCCCCTACTGGCTGAAGGAATGGAACAACATTTTACAATTAGGTTTAAAAAAAAAGTAAAATAAAGACAAAGGAGAAAAGTTAAAGGCAATTAAGGTATAAGTTTAATATTTATGAAAAGAATGCATATACAAAGAAAACAAACTTAGACAAAGCATTTGGTTTTGCACCAAAACAACAACAGGTTATAATAATCATACTGACTTGGGCTGGATATGAACCCGACTGAGCCACCGACGGGAGGAAAAACAAGAACCGACCAATCACAAACCATCTCCAGCAAACAGTCTCTCTGCCATTAGAGGTTTTTTTTAATCGGCTTCAACCAATCAGAGGTTTTCTTTGTGTAAAACTGGCAGCTTGAAAAGTTCAGTTGAGTTCTGACTCCGAAATGAAAAAGGAGCGAATGAAACCTTTTAATAGATTTATATTTAGATATATATATTTATAATTAATAAAAAAACAACACAAACAGAAGTATTGAAGGAATTCTTATTTTGGTAAAAATGACTGGAGCCTACATCACCAGAGAGCCAGCTTAAATTATAATTACATCTATTAGACCGCGTTCAGACCGCGGCTCATGAGCGCCACCTGCAGTCTGAGCGGGCCCAAACCTTCTGAGCACGCTCCAAGTGTGAAGAGGGGCTCTGCTGTGCCCCCCTCCCTGCTGGTCCCTGACGAGAACAAAGAAATAATAATAATAAAAAAACGCACAAAACACCACTTGTTCTGCTAACACTGTTAAAAGTTCCCTGCTGCTAGAAGGCCAATTGATGGGAACCGGAGAATCCATCTGCGGTTCTGCAGCCGCCGGAACAGCTCCTTCGGCGGGTCCTCAGTGGTTCCGTTTGTCTACTTGGAATAAATATTTTCGGGGGGGGGGTGTTGGCAAACAAAACACTACAACTCTCGTTAGCGTGTTTGAAGTAGTGCTGGGAAAGAACGGAGGAGGCGGGGCTAGGAGTCCACTGACGGACCGAGGCGACAGGAACAGCAGCATGAGACCCGCCCATCAGGCGGTGGAGGGGGACGGGGAGGCGGGGGAACCCTGACCAGTCGGCTGAAGACATCTAAGAGTGGGGGGGGGGGTCTAAAGTTTAGGGTGAAGCTTCGATTTATTGCAGAGTTTTATGAAACTTCAGTCGATCAGCCTTAGCAGAGCAAGGACAGGAGGGGGGGGGGGTCATGTCAGATGTGTTTGTGTGTATGTTGTGTTTGTGTGTGTGCTCAGTAAACCACAGAGCCCTTCATAGCAGCACACATTTGCGTTTCTTCTTGGGCTCAGGAGGCTCCAGTGCAGCCAATATGGCTTCATCAAACACATTCTTTAGGCCTTTCTGTGAACACAAACACACAAACAATGAGGGGGGCGGAGCAAAGACACACAAACCAAAACAGAAAAAAATCCAAACAGTAAAACTTCAATCAAAGTGACAAAATAAAAATAAAAAATAAGAAGGTTTTCCTAATTAAAGCATTCAAACAAAAACCCATCAGTCAAAAGTGCAGCTGAAATCAGATTAAACAAGAAAGTGGAGGAAAAATCGAGCCCTGATGCAGCAACACAACACAAGCACACAAACAACACGTAGGGGTTGTAGGAGGAGCCACTGGACTGTCACATGACCTGAAGCGACACACACACAGGCAACCGAAGAAAGAAGAGAGGCGGACAGGAGAGCCGATTCATTTGAAATTTATTAACAATCATTTGAACACAATATGATTATTATCTACACAAACACACACACACAGCTCAGGCTCCACTGTCACACAGAGGAAGTCTGAATAAAAGCTCATTTTCAATAGATTTGAAATATTAGACTTTGGAGTGACTCTTTAAATAAATGTTATTATTGTGTTACTATTATTATGGGATTTCTGAAATGAAGTTCCCTCCATCAGAACTCTGAATCCATTTAATCTCATTATTAAAACTAAAGTTTTATTAAAAACAGTCTAGAGAAACAGGTGTAATTTTAAAGTGCCAGCTGTTTGATACACAAATCCATGAAAAACTGGACATGATCTAAGACTAATGAAGGGCTCCATCTAGAGTTTAACTAAGACATTACAGGTTCCTGCTAAACCAACATCTCCACATTGATGAAGTCATGAAAACTAGAATGTGATCAAATTCTTTTTTTCACAACAGTAACTCACACAGTGATAAAGTGACAATTATGAAGTCTGTGTGTAACCTCTGGAGAAGGGATGGGTACTGTTTGGATTTTATTCTGTGCCGGTGCTGAACCAGTAACTTTGAAATGGTTTTGGTACTTCAAAAATACGGAAACACCCATTTTTCCAAAGATGTTCAAGTGTGACGGAGGAGAGCACCTAAATGATGCTTTCGTTCATTCTGCGCTGCAGCGCTGCATCCCCGTTTTCTCAGATTTCCCTCATCACCGCGACATCAGTCTACTTTAGGAACACTAAACACGTCACTCTGATCCACCAAGTTGATGAATTAGAATCTTTTGCCGTGAAGTTCTGACAAACTTTTGCTCACTTCGCTGTTGGCATTTTGACAGAGCCCTGGTCACCCTCACCATTCTTAAATGAACCGGCCCACAATCACTGGAAATGTAGAATGATTGGCTAAAATTGAGGCAGGTGAACCCGTACCATTTTTGGGGCCCCATTGGTTGTAGTTCCATAGAAAAGTTGAACAGACCAGTTAGGGCGGAGCTACTGTTGAACCCCGTTGAATGGCAGGTCATTATGACAGAAGAAAACGTCTGTATTCCTCCTCACTGTCTGCAATCTTCTCTCAAACAACATTAAATGCTTTGTTTATACAAACTACCAAAAACCAAGTGGGAAAAAAAACTGAGCAGCTGGATGACCTCCACTGCTGCTGTTAGTTTTGGTTTTTCAGTAGTTGCACTACTATGATGCAAAGCTAGGCAGCCGGTCTACACCCCGCATCCTTTGAGAGGAAACGCTCACCTCAATGGTCTGGGCCATTCTAAACCAGATGGTACCTCTCAGCGAAAATAAGCACATGTAACAATACCAAGTTTGCAGAGAGCTTCGGTACCTGTCCCTACTCTGGACGTGCATGGAAGCCCGGACCCTAAAACACATCGATGACTGCTGAGCTGTAATCTGATACAAACCAACTGCAGGTTTGCAGATGTTTTATTTTAAATTTTTATGAGGACGTTAAACATTTTTCACACTAAATTTAAGTTAGCCTTATTTTTATAAATTACTTTATAAAAAATGGAGCAATGTTGATGATTTAGACCCCCTCAACAATTTTTTGTGTTTGTTTTTGTGAGCATAAACTGTAAAAACTATAACAAAAAGGGGTTTTGTTGGAGATCAAATTCTGCTTTTACAAAAACAGGATCAAAAATGATTTCCTCTTAAAATCACAAAGTGATTACTAGCAAGCTCGTCTCCTCAGACCTGCTCATTCATGCTGCATTGTTTTCTTATATGTGGAATATGAACCTTGGATTCAGCTGCTTCTATAGCTGTCATTTTGGATGTTTTGTTTATTTAAGAGCTAATTTCACATTTTCTTTTAACTCATATTTACAAAAAATTCAGGGAGATGAATGAATTTGATTCACAGCTGAAAATTGGTTCTACCACACGAGTGGAGTTCCCCTGTATGAGCAGAGAGGAGCTGCATGTAACCACGGCGACAATCAAACTTCTCTTTACTTAGATTTCTGGTCAAATAAAAAAAGAACAATTAAAAAAAAGGCAAAACAAATGCCGAGCTTCTCCTAGCAGGAAAACAAAGCGACTCAAACTCAGAGAAAAGTTGAGGCGCGATTTCAGAGGACAAGCCAGCAAAGATCAGCGTAACAAGAAATGGATTCACTGAGTGAGAATGGCATGAATGAATAAATTTCGATTAAGGAATGAAACAGGAAGGGGTTAATGAATGCCAGAGAAGAGGGGGGTGGGGCAGGGTGATACTGCAGCAGACAAAGATCAAAATATACAGCATTTCCTTTGTCTCTGAGTCTCAGGCGGCTCGAGGGCGGCGAGGATCGCCTCGTCAAAGACGTTCTTCAGCCCCCGCTACGAGAAAACGACAGGAAAGAGAAGAGCAGCGTGATTAGAGGAGGCTAATGGAAAAACAGGTGGAAGTTGAAACCGCAGGAAACAGGAAATGACATCAGCGGCTGTCCTCACGGCCGAGGAGGAAGGAAGTGGCAGCGGAGGAACGCCATTGTTCTCCATGAAACGTGACGTTCACTCAGACTGCAGCCATCTTTAAATGTCCGCCTCCTCAGTGAGGACGGCGGCGCAAAAAGAGGGAGCTTTTTCCCAGGAAAGAGGAGGAGGAAGAGGAGGAGGAAGGAGCGTGCATGCTGTCAGCATCCTGCAGGAGGGAGGGTTTACAAGGAGGACGTGAAGCAAACCTGGAGAGGGTTTGGTTCAGATTAAAGAATAAAAGATGAACCTTTAAACCACATTTATAAGCAGGAAAAAAAGCTAAAACTGATGTCTAAACACTTGTTCTCCTTCACTGGACAAGGAAGATGTCGTTCCTTTTACAGCGAAGGAAAACTAGCTATAAATAAATGTTTTCAATAACGCGTTTTTTAGTAACTTTACACTATTAAAAAGTTTATTCATTTCACATCTTTAAGAATTGTAAATTTTATCAACTCATGCTGATGATCAGTTATTATATTGTTACAATCTTGAGCATCTATGTTTGAAGTAGAAGTTTAAGATTTTTTTTTAACCCTGAATTGGTAAAAAAAACTTTTTTGGGATCATTTTACACGGTTACGAACACATTATAGATGAAACGTCATCAGCAGTCGGCTCAGGCCGACTGCTGATGACAGTGGCTCAGGCGGTAGAGCGGGTCGGCCAATGATCGAAGGATAGGCGGTTCGATTCCGGCTCCCGCCAGCCAAGTGTCGTTGTGTCCTTGGGCAAGGCACTTAACCCAACTTGCCTCCAGTGTGGCTCCACTGGTGTTTGAATGCGTATGAATGTTCCGGTGATGGTCAGAGGGGCCGTAGGCGCGTACTGGCAGCCACGCCTCTGTCAGCCTGCCCCAGGGCAGCTGTGGCTACAGTAGTAGCTTACCGTCACCAAGTATGAATGAGGTGTGAATGAATAATGGATGCACAATGTAAGCGCTTTGAGTGTCCTGAAAAGCGCAGATAAAATCTAATCCATTATTATTATCAGCAGTCGATCGGCTCGGGGTCGCTGCATCTTCTGAGGGTTTGAGAGATTGTTAAACAGCTTGATCAAAAATCAGGTGGTTACACTAAATGCAGGAAAGAATAATCAATTATGTTTGTATTTATTGAAAAAAATATACATTTGTCAAGTTGTTTTGGTTTTTTTCATAAATCTGCCTCGGGTTACAGATAATACATGAAAAAAAAGAATTTAAGCGGAAAAAAAACTATGAAGAAAGAATGAGCGTTTACGACAAGCTCATATCAATGAAACCATTTCTTAGTTCTTCTGAAACATGAATATTTGTTTTTTTTTTCTTTTTCCAGGAACTAGCGACCTGTAGACTGTCCCTTTCTCACTAACTCAGTTGTCTGTTTAATTCTCATTAAAAACATAACGTTTTTTTTTAAATCCCGTTAGGTTTAGATAAACCAATAAAAACTGTTTTAAATGTTTATTAACAGTTATTGACCCCTGAAGTCCAAATCTACGAATTTCTCTCCAACTTACTGAATGTTTTTTCTGCTCCTCCTGCTAAAACTAGAGCTGTATCCTGCTGCTCTTTACAACTATAAAATGTTGCGATTCGTTCCTGATATGAAGGCTTCAAGCAGAGTATTTATTTATAATAATAAGCTTGAAATGTTTTGCTCTGATCATAAAATACGAGTAAAATATATAGATCCAAAATCTGATTTCAGTCGAGTCTAAAACTGTGACTGAGCCGATTCTCGATCATGTGATGGGATCAGGACATCCCTAGAAAAAACACTTTCAATATTAAACATCTGTGTTCATTTACGGATTTTAGTGATGTTACATTTTTGCAAATTCATATAAAAATAAAAAAACAACACTGCCATGCCAAAGGAAGCTGGGATGTGATTTTGACTGAAAACTCAAAGCAAACATTGTGAATTCCAGATAAAAAGCAACCATGCAGAGGGAGACGGAGCTGCAGCGTGCACAGAGCTGGATGGGGGCGTGCCTCTTTCCTCCACCTTCTTTATTAAAATCTCAGTCAAAACGGTGGGAGTCATGTGACTCCGAGGGCGGGTACCTGTGTGAGGGCGGAGCACTCCACGTATTTCACAGCCTTCAGGTCTCTGGCCAGCTTCTCGGCCGTCTCGGGGGTGATGGGCTTCTGCTTGTTCTTGGCCAGCTTCTCTATGGTGGAGGGGTCGTCCCGCAGGTCGATCTGAGTCCCAACTAGAAGGAAGGGCGTCTTTGGACAGTGATGGGTGATCTCTGGGACCCACTGGAAACAGACACGACCTTCATGTTTAAACAGACGCCGGGTGATCCTGATGATGAAGACGGCTTCTGACAGACGCACCTTTTCTTTGACGTTTTCAAAGGAGGACGGCGACACGACGGAAAAACAGACCAGGAAGACATCTGTCTGTGGGTAACTCAGAGGACGTAACCGGTCATAGTCTTCCTGACCTGATAGAAAAAAAACAAAAAACTGTTGCTAGAAGGTTTAGATAAAAGTTTGCAGCGAAAACAAGAAACTTAAAAGACAAAACATAAAAACTGAAAAAATTTCCCTCTTCTGTTGGTAAAACTTTAAAGACGACAAAAACTAAGAAGGAATCAAAAATAAAACTGGCTGGAACAACTGGATTTGGTTTGAGACGGGCAAAGATTTCAGAATCAGATGATTATATGGAGATTTTTCAGAAAACATTAACCCTTTAACTACTAAACCAAGACAAAACTACCGTATTTTTCGGACAATAAGTCGCACCGGAGTATAAGTCGCAGGGGCCAAAAAATGCATAATGAAGAAGAAAAAACCATACATAAGTCGCACTGGAGTATAAGTCGCATTTTTTTCAAGTAATTTATTTTACAAACTGGTTGAAAAAAACGATATTACATCATCCTGGAAGGTAAGTTATAACATTCATAAGTGAATAGAAAACAGGCTGAATATGTGTCAACACATATTCACATATTAGCATCATGAAAAAAACGAAAAGGTGTAGCATTTATATAACATAACAGTTTTATTTAACTATAGCCTCAAGAACTCATCAACTTTGTATCTTTACTGTAATTAATTGCACGCAATCTCACTCCATATCACTAAATCCCTTAAATTCTTCGTCCTCTGTGTCACGTCTGAATAACTAAAGTAAATAAAGTAATTGCATAGATCACCATAAGAGGGCACTCTAGACTTACGGTCCATATGTCATCATTAAAAATTCGTATATAAGTCGCACTGGAGTATAAGTCGCAGGGACATTCAATCTATGAAAAAAAACGCGACTTATAGTCCGGAAAATACGGTAGTTAAAACATGTTTTCTTCTGCTGCTTATGGCATTGAGGGGAGTAATACAATGTTTTAATGTTTTCTAATTGTGCGCTATTTTTTGGTTGAGCAGGTACTTTAAAGGTTAAATGGAGTCATGAATTCATTAGCTTAGATTTTATTCCAGGGTTTTATGATCACATTCTCTCCGTCTTGTCTGTTCTTCCTCACATTTTGATTTTTTTTTTTTTTTTATTCCTGGACTCAGGTAGAGATTTGTGGGGCTTAAATCCAAAACCTGAGCACTACCTGCAGTTTTGTCATTCCTGGATATGGTTTAGAGCATGGGTGTAACCCAAAAAAACAAAACAAACAAAAAAATGCAGTGCAGACGTGACAATATATAATTGAATTATGAATAAACGCATTTTAGTGCCTTACTTTTGTTTTTCACCTAAACCCCCGACCATGGATTTGTTTGTACTACTTAGTTTTTACATGGGATGGGTACCGTAAAGTGAAACATTGCTCTGGTATGGTCTTGGGATATATCGCGATATGCATCGTATTGCGATACACTTATCGGGATATGTATCGTATTGGCAGACTCTTGCCAATACACACTCCTAGTTTTGATTAGGCATTAGAAAATTTTAAAAGTTCCTCAGTTACCCTCTTTTGTACATAGAAGAGCTTTAACACCCCAGACCTCTTTTTATCGTTAAAGACGAATTGTGTGACTCTAAGCAAAAATCTTAATTCGGCTGTTTTTTTACATGGTGACCTTCCTGTCTGTTTCATGAAATTCTTCACAAGTTCAGTTGGTTACATATTTTTTGCTTTTTGGCTGAAGGCGGAGAAAAACCTGAACAGGTCTTAAATAGTTCTAGCAAGTGAAATCCACCTAAGGGTCCGTTTATCAGCTCATGTGCTGATATAGAATCAGACACGATACATTGAAACAAGCTTTCTAAAGGAGTCTGATCAGGGCAGCTTCATTACACAATAACAAACTCTCTGTATTGTTTTGATTCATCTGGACACAAACTGTGTCATTGGCAGATAAAGAAAGGTACATATTTGTTTTCCAGTTTTTGTGGGTATATTTCCGAGGCTGTCGTCTCCGTGTGCTCTTATGTCCATACAAAACTTTTTCTTTTTATCTCTTACAAAAACCTTATTTAAAAAGTTTTATTTTCAAAAAATTATAAAATAAAAAAATAGACAAAACAAGGACATACCTGCTGTGTCAAACAAGCCGAGGGTATAGGGCTCACCGCCGATCATTACAGTTACAGCATAGTTATCAAAGACCTGAAACAACATGAACAGATCAGCAGACATCACACAGAAACAGGATGGTTCATATACAAAACACAAGATACTTTTTTTGTTTTATGTATAATCTGATTCTGAAGGAAGTTTTATTCCTTCAAAATCACATTTGACTCAATCTTGAGGCATGTAAAGTTGTGGTCACATGTCAAAAACCCATCCATTACTTCCATAAAGCGGCTGCTCCGACCGCTAAATTGAAACCACCAAGCTAGCAAAGTTGACAAAAAA
>NC_050516.1:3183309-3207469 GCF_002922805.2 Oryzias melastigma | reverse complement strand
ATGAAGAAATAGAGGAAGAGCCTTCGACTTCAAAATAAAAACATTTTTATTTGTACTGCTACAATTAGCAGACAAAAATCAGGAGTTTTTACTCCAAACAAGGCTATAATATTCAGCAACCGACTGTGTAATGTAACGAGGATGTTGCTAATAAAGTTGCTCAAACAGTGATAGTTTCTTTTGGGATCTAGCAGCAACAGAGAGCGCTTTGATCCTCCAGAACACTGAACCACTTTTTTTTCCCAAATAACCTCCATTTTTGATTTTTTCTGATATTAAAACTGTGCGTTGTTGTTCAGGAACACTCACCGTGGGAACATATTCAGAGGGAAACTTGTTGGTGGTGTAAGAGATGAGCAGGCAGGTTTTACCCACCGCACCATCACCGACGACAACACACTTGATGGTCTGCATAGCTGAGTTTTCAAGTCTTCACAACTCATTCAAGATCTGGAACACAGAAGGAAAAAAAAGTCAGGCATGAAATGGGATGCAGAACTTCTCTCTCCATACAGTAGAATCCTGCTTCAGCTGCCTGGAGGTCCAAGAGAAGCTAAGAGGGGAACGAACACTTTCCATTTTTACACCATGTACTGCATTACAAATATTTTTCCATCAAAAAATCTGTTGTTTTTATAATGTTGTATTCCTTTTACTCAAAATTTTTTTAACCATTTATTTTAATGACTTTTTAAAATGTTTACCTCTAGCAAGAAGTCATTTGTTCAAAGCACCTAAAGCAAAGTTAATGTATCCTTTAAACACTGAGAATAGCATATCAAATGTAAAGAACAGATACTCATTAAAACAAAAGTGAATCTGAACTTTAAAATGTGAGCTCCTACAATAAATGGAACAATGAGGATCTTAGAGGAGCCATCTGTATTTGTAAAGTTCAAAAAAAGGTACATAAGTCAAATAAATACTTGGAGTCTGAGAGACTGTAAAAACTACATTACAACTAAGCAATGTGTGCTAAAAAGCCAAATCCCTATTTTTTTTAAACAGAATTAAAAATCTGATTTTAAATATTGATTTTACTAAAAAGAAAAACAAAAATCCATCAGTCTATTTGACCTAAATGAACACTCTGGTCCATAGACGATCCAGCATTCATGCAGAGCTGACCTACTGTTCCACATCGGAGAACAGCATTGTTGTGCTGAGAGCACAAGTTGTGCCAAGAGAACATCATGATGTCAATTACTGGTTCTATAAATACCTAACAGAGAATACGAGATCTTTCAGATCATGAGAAATACCTACTGTCTGCTGCAAAAATAGCCTGAAAGGACAATCCACGAACCAAAAATGCACTAAAGTTTGCAGATACTGTAAACACCTGACTTTATGAATACTCTTTGATTTATGACAACTGATAACTGTCACAACACAATTTAAAAAAATAGAAACCTTCCTGGTAAAGAAAATCCAGGACAAGACCAACACCAGACAAGAGTAAACAGCGCCACCACTGTGTTGGTGTCAGCATTAGGAGCACAGAGGTTATTTTTTACTAAAGAAGGGTAAGAGAAACAGTCAATAAGCCATCAGTAATAAATACAGTAGTTCAAATGCCATAGCCAATCTGACAAAGTCAAATATGCATTTTGTTTTTCAACATCACCATAAACCAAATATTCAAAATTAACCTTCAAACAACTTCTTAAAGGACCTATATAATGCAAAATCAATCTTTTGAGCTTTTAAGTGTATTATAATCTTAATTCCAACTACCCCACATTTTTGAGCATTCTTCTAAAAATCTGTGCGAGTTCTCATAAGCCGATGTCATAAAGTGACCATATACTGTATTTTCTGATTGTGGCTGGTCTCCAATATTCGCCAAGTCTTACTGTTAATTACAGCTAGACGCTGGTCTCAAAAAGTGGCCCACCTTCTTTAGGACAACCTGGTGAGGCCATGAGACTAGAATGTTCATTTTTCTATGGGCACGCTACAGGTGACAAGTTGTAGTGAACACTTTAGACACACGTAAGGGTAAGTAAGACAAACCTCAAACTTCAAATTAGAATCCTAATCTTTTTCTATAAGCTGCTAAAACATTTCATTTAAACAGTTTTGTTTGGACTATTTTCATTTCCTGCTGTTTATCTGATTCAAAATAAGTTAATTTAAGACACAGTAAATATGGTTTGAGCTTTTTTTGTTTTTTGTTATTTTGGGGCAACCTGAATCTGAAAATGGGCAAAAATCAGTTCCATCATCAGCTAAACATGCAGAAGTTTGTGAAAAGACACTCCAACTCACTAACAATTCCTTTTTTTAACTACTTTTTTTGACTGAAATTAAACAATTTGGAATAGTTTGTTTCAGCGTGACTCCAAGCGTCACTGATTCTACGGCAAGTAGATTAAGAAATAAAAATGCTTTGCAGTGGCCTCAACAGGCTGGTTTAAATGCCGTCATATGACAGAAGAGAGTTGTCGTTAATTACAGGAACAATGGTTCTGTTCTTTACTCCAGCTTTTCTTTAACCCTCAACAGCACAAAGCAGCACTGTGAAACTGGAGTGGAAAAAATGATAATCAAGTAAAGATTACACAAGCTGATGCTTTTATGGATCATACTATGTTTGGCCGATATGCTGTACATCTTCTTTTGTTGTTGCTTTAAGAAAGACTTGCAGCCAACAAAAATCTGTTTCTATAGTACTGCAGGGGGGTACACTTTATTTTAACCTGTGACTCAAATTAGCAGGGGAGGTAATTGGTTTAGTAACTTTATTTCAAAGAAACAAAAGTCACTGATAAAACACAAATTAACAGAATCAGTTTGGAGAATCGTAATAAGAAGACAAGCCTTCCATAGATCAATGTGGCACGGCTTTACCCATCATTCAACAGTGCACGCCTTCAAACGTTTTTCCAGATGATTTTCCAGCTGTGATGTGGCTCCTACTATAATAGAAGGCCGTCTGCTGACTGCACGATTCAACCTGAGGTGAAGGAAACTGCTTGCACAGCAGTCTTCATCAAACTTTCATTAGTTTTAATTTTAATTTTTTTACATATTTTTGTTTAATGCATCACAGGTCAAATGTTTAAAACAATGCAAATACATTTTGTGGAGTTTTGATACATTACTCGTCTTGAGAATGGACTGAACGCTCAGCCAAAAGTGATCAGGTTTTTCCATTGTAGTTTGAAAACTCCCAGAGGAAACGTTCTCTGCTACATCGCATTCAGACCAGGGTCAAACTGGATGTTTAAACATTTTTTGTTTTTGCATTCCTCGCCAGCAACTTGACTGAAGATTTATCCTAGCATGCACCAGTTTCTATTAACAGTTTACCTCCTCTGTAATTACAAAAGTTCCAGTTAATCAGTCTGTTTGACTAAAAAAAACATCAATTTAAGTTTCTTTATGTTTCAAAAAAAAAAAATGAAATCCAGATCAGACATTTTTTATATAGTTTTGAAAAAAATACAGAAAAACGAAATGTGTAGACATTTGCAAAATATTTGTCAATTTTAAATAAATTATAATAAAATGAAGCTGCAGGCTTTCTTGAACACCAAAATTTGTTAATTTTTATGTATAAAAAATGTGTGAAAAATTACAAACTCACTTTGCAAACATAAGTGCTGCATTTCTCAAAGGAATAAATGATACAATGCTATCAGTTAAAAATGATAGCAGACTGTTAATTTTGTCAACAGTAAATATAGGTCACTCAAATACATTTTTAGGCTCACTCAGACTACTTTTGATTTATTTTAAAATTGTTCCAAGTAGTCTTTTAATTATGAATATACCGTTTTTGGCCAAGATTTTTTTTTTAAACTGTTGTTTTTAAGACAAAGTTCCTGTAGAGTGGCAAGAGTTCAATAGTAATTAATCTGAGTTATTCAGTGTGAATTTTGGCACAGAGTATGTCTCCCTCCTTTTCCGCCATCCATCCGTTTACAGTCTCTCCTGCTGACTTACAGCCCCATACAACTCAAAGCTAACATTACCGGTGCGACAAAACTAGCATGCAATATTGTAGCTATCCAGCCATACAGTTTTGAGTCAAATTCCAGCTAAGACGAGAAAAGAAAAAAAAAGACATACATGGATCTAGTCGACTACAAGTGGCTGCATCAGAATGGAGTGGAGCAGGTAGCTTGTGGCCTGGTGATAGTAACTTTCACAGAACTAATACGATTTTTTTCAAACTATTTTTTTTCCTGGGTCTTTAAAGTGATAACCGATTAATTCCAAAATCCGACAACTATGATCTGAACCATGAAATCATAAAAGCTGCAGCTCGCCTGGAGTCACTGTGGGCGTCAAAACTCAAAGGAGCCACAGAATTAGTGCCTCTTCTCCACAAGTCACTGTACGTCAGCGCTAAGCCACTGCAGAGCTCTGCAGCACAACGTGGGGGTGGGGTGTCAAAGGCAGACCAGGGGACACAGCTGAAGGTTTACAAATGCAGGGAACATGCTGAGACATTCAGCTGCACGACCTCCTGCAGTCAGCTTCTATATCATTAAGCATATATAATTTAAGACACACTACTGTGCGGAAATACATTCATTAATGTGGACTATTTTACCAGGAATAGCTGCCTGAAATGTTTATGAAAGTCCACACCAATGAATGCCCTTTGACAGATTAATGAGACTTGAATAATGTGACTTCCTACAGGAAACTACTGGTATTAACACATGACTTCATGGCAGTGGACTGCATCCTGTCAGCATTTAAACATTACATACCACTTTCCAAAAAAACATGTTTCCATCTTAGCTGTAGCTTATCCTTAGTTTATTAGCTTGTAAAAACAAAAAAAGGCTTTCAATAAAACCGTTGTAAAAGATTTTTTAATCATATTATTCAATATTAAAGATCAAATTAACAACTATTTTCAAAGTAACACAAATAACTTACAATAAAGAAAATGGGATAAATACCTTTAAAGACCCACTCTGATAATATTTTTAACATTTTCAAGTAGCATTTTTTTCATGATGGAGGACATGTGTAACATAATTTAATATTAAACATGCATTTCTGAATATCCTTTTAGTCAAATTGTGATGGATCAGGAGCAGATAACTCACGGTTTGAAAACGCAGCAACTACCTCCCTACTCCGCTCCACTTGCAGACAAATAGATCCATTAACATCTTAATTTCTTCATCTGATGTGATTTTTACTACGTTAAGGTTAGCTTGGGGTTGTGAGAGGCTGTAAGCTAGCGAGAGAGTGTGTAAACAAAGGAATACTAGTATGCCAACATAGGGTTACTTACTACATTTCTGATGAACTCCTGCCACTGCAGAAAATAGGTCTTAAAAACAACACAAGATTTTTTATTTTGACAAAAAAAATAATAATAATAATAAATAAATAAATAAACAAAAATCACATAATCATAATTAAAATACTGCTAGGAATGCTTTTATAATAGAAAAAATACATAGTTGGAGTGGGACTTTAAAGTAACGTAAGTGATAAAGGAAACATTCACATCAGAACTTTTTAACAAGAAGCTATTTAAAATCGGGGCTTTATTTAAAAAATATTAAAGTAAGACAAACCCAAAAAAAGACTATTTTGAAAGAGTTTAAATCAAAGATTTCTTTTGTTATCTTAAGTCCCTGAAACAGCTATAGCTTCGGAATAAATTCAAATGCTTTAATAAATCTGTGCTAAAGATCACACCAGGCTGCCGACATTGTGCCGCAGAAGTGTCTGCTTCCAGCTTTAATCCAGGCATATGTAGTTTAAGCCATTTGAGCCCTGTAGTAATTAAGGTAAGATTCATTCATGTGGAACTTGAAGCTTAAGTAGCTCATGGGGGTGTTAATGCAAACTTTAGAAACATACATTTATCAAATACTGAGATTTGTCAAACCAAAGTTGATAACTTCACACATATATTTTGACATCAACTAAAACCTGTGCTTTTAATTTGTAGACTATTATCATTGAATGGTCAACAACATCCACTCAAAACGAATTTAATAAAATGCTGATTTTAAATTAATGTATCTGCATAAAAACATGTAAAAAACTTATGCTAACCTCAATGGGTTGGTAGAAAAAAAATCTCAAACTCAGAGGTGGGAAAATAATTGACTCCGCCAAAGTTTAGTTTCCTTTTTTCAAAAAAACTTTAATAGAATTTTCCACACTAAAGTATCGATTATTTCTCCGGGTCAACAAACGTCACAGAGCAGCCTGAAGGCTGGTTCGTATTAGCCCTAGCTTGGCACCAGGGCCCAATCCTCGGCCTCAATCTGGCCTATTTCCTGCCGGCTGCGGAAACCACAATAGAAAGAAATAAAAATAACGGTGGCTGTTCCACCTAAAACTCAGTTCCATTCTCATACTGCTCAGCTGGAAATTGTTTATTTGGTTAAATTAGATAACTTTGCCATTTTTTTTGCCTCTCATTTTGGAATGGACTGACCGTGTCAGGATAACAACTAAATTATTAATTTGTGACTTTGATTCAAGCCAATAAGACATATTTTAATTTGCTGGAGAAGTACACAATACATATAATGTAAATAATGTTTTTACAAATGAGAAGTATGCTAACTTATGACACGATAACCTGGTTGGTCATCTTAGCCAACTGCTCTTTCCCAATTAGCTTCCAGCTAAGCGGCACCGCTAACCTTAGCGGATGCTGAATGACACAATTTGGTGATTTTGGCTCGAATTACCAATAAACTATACAAAACAGTAACGCTAACTTCAAAATAAACCACGTAAACGACATAAAAATATAAATAATTCCCCTTACCGTGTTTTATGTTTGGGTTTCAACACCGGGCGTTGTCGGCTCCGTACTAGGGGCTTCCCAGGCACCAAGACAGGGAGCGGTTGCGTACAACGTCATGACGTCTACCGGCAACGCTAAAACTAAACCTAAAAGATGCTCGTAATTTTAGGACAAATTTGAAAAAAAATCTCTTAAAAATGATTTTGAAAAATTACTACAATTATTTAACTTAAGACGCAGTAATTCCCGAAACGATTTTAATATTAGACACAATTTATACCCCAATTAAAAAAAATATTTATAACATTTTTCATTAAAATACATTCAAATATGAGATAGGCACAATCTATACAAATCTTTAATTTTGTTATTCCTGACTTCTTGATAAACTTCATTCTTTAGATGCCAAACTTGACCTACATGTTGATTGTAATACTGATGTCTGCCACTAGATGACAGCAGTACCCCTGACCCAGATATAAAAAAAACTCAGTTATATTTTAGATGTAAACACACAGGAAACAGTCGTGAAAAACAACGATTTTATTCTCAAATGTTGTAAAGAAACTCACGTTTAGACATAAAATCACAGGCAGTTAACATAGAAAAAGAGAAAACAGGATCTGCAGTCATTACTGGTATCTTTAGTTAGAAACACTCTGCAGCAGGGTGATGTTGTCGCCCTTCAACATGATCCTCCCTGTGAACAAGGATAGAAAATAATATTAATGCTCACTTTTCTTTAAATGACATCCCTGAATTTATAAATACTTAGTGCAAAAAATATTTCAAATGTGGTGTCAAACACATATTTTGTTGCAGCAGCTGTACAAACACAAAGTGACAGTACATATGTAAATAAATAAAAAAGACTTTCAAATATTCCATAAATCAATCTGCATAACAATAAATTTTAAACCGCTTGTAATTACTGCTATGGTGAATTAAAAAATCATGGTGGCCCTGAAGTGCAAGTCCCATCAACACATCGCTTGACAAAAAAAATTAAAGATCATAACATTCTAAAAAGCAAAACAATTAATGAAAAAAAAAACCTTTTTACAAATTAAAGCACAATTTCAAAAAAAAGAAATTAAAAATGAAAGGTTTAAAAAAAAAAAAAACGTTTTTTGTTAAATAATGAAACATTAAATCAGAAAAGATAGGTACTATCATTAATAGGATGATTATTTTTTTCAAATGTGTCTTCAATGTCTGCATAATAATTAAAGTTTTATTATCAGTGCGGAGCATAGCCAGTATCGCTTCATTCCAAAGAACTTAAGGTTGAAATTACATAGGTAACCTTTTTTTTTCCCCAGGGGTCCCCACATCTAATCAGCTTCCTCCATATATACCGTATAACCCTGTCTTCTGCATGTTCTACTCTAAAGTTGCGTTCACGCATGTTAAATCAATGTACAAACGCGATCTGAGGTCCTGTGGCACAATTTGAGTGTCATAGGCATAGAGCAGCAAATTTGACTCGTGAACAGCCAACTTCCGGTCAACGTTCACAGCTTCCTCCTCTCCATCTTCGACCAACAGTAGTCCAATTTCCACTGGCACCCTATTGGTGAACAGCACTGCTGGTGGCCATCGTTAGCCCAGACCTTGACCGATGCGGTATGGATATCATGGTTCCGGTTCGCATATTTGGTTTGGCAAAGATTTTACATCTGATGCCCTCCCTGACACATTTATTGATCCAGGCTTGGGCCTTCATTTTAATTGCAGTTTGGTTTCTAGAGTTGTACTTTGATTTAAAAAATTTCATTTTTTTTCTATTATTCGTTTTGCTTTTTTAATTATCATAGTGATCATTATCTTTTCGCATTAAGTCAGTTGTTGCTGTGATTTGCACTTATGGGCCACCGTAAAAAAATAAATAAATAACTGAAATCAAACCACCAGAGTAAAGCTAAAGAGTCTTACTTACCCAGAGGCTTTCTGTTCTTGGTCTTCATGTGGACCTCCTCAGCATCATCTAGAACCAGGTTCATGTATTCATCAAAGCCCTGAAAGAAAAATATGGAACCAATCTTAACTTAAGTAACTACTTAGAGGTTTGGATTCATTTGAATTCAGGTTCTTCAAGATTATATTCTAGATAATTACGGGGCAGCCAAGGTGCAGCAGTAGGACAGTCGACTCCTGATCGGAAGATTGCAGGTCCGATTCCTGCCTTGCCCGTCTAAGTGTCCTTGGGCAAGACACTGAACCCCAAAGTGCCTCTGGTGGGAGGTTTGTGCCAGTGTTTGGCAGCGGAGCCACCACCAGTGTGTGAATGTGTGTGACTGGGTCTGTGACTGTAAAGCGCTTTGGGGCCTCAAGTAATGTAGAAAAGTGCTATAAAAGTATAAGTCATTTATCATTTACCATAATGTAGAAAAAGAAATAAATACTAAATTGAGCTGGTGATTTAGAAAAGACTGACAAATTAGAGAAAAACTTTAATAAATCAGGACCAATCATATTCCTGGGAATTGATGGGGGAACTTTAAGTTTTTCATTGTAGTTCTGCTTTGGCAAAAAGTTCAAAATATTCCAGAATACACATGAGCATGTCTTCAACCAATGTCAACAAGTCTGCCACGAGAGCCTGCAGTTAATGTATATTTCCACTATAAAGATAAACTCTCTAAATCTGCAGAAACTTTTCTATTGTATTTGATTCCACTGGAATATTTAAGAATCCAGAACGGAATTTTTGATTTCTATTTGATATATATAAGACCTGAAATTCAAACTATTCCGTAAAAGGAATTCTCCTGATTCTGTTCTATTTGTTCATTTATTTGTTAACTGTGTTGTGTGCACAATTTGAGGCAGTGTGCATGTGTTTTGGCTGATGTTGTAAAGTTAGAAAAAAAAATCTATATAAAAAAAAATAAAAATCTACAGAACCAACATGCACTCAGTGGTGTTTAGCAGAGTTTTGGTTTACAGACAATAAAGCACATCTTCAGTACCTGTTTCCATACATATGTGCAAAACTATCAAAATTAAAAAAAAAAAAAATCATAATTATGCAAATAAACATAAACCAACTCATGCGATAAGTCAACAAAAACCTAATCAAATACTTTGATTACCATTCAAATTTTCACCACAGCACTAGTGCTCATCCTCATTTGTCAAGGGAGACTTATTCAGGGAGTGGCAAGTTACATGGGAGCGGCTACAGATGAAGCGATTTTGGGAAATCGTGGTTGGTGATTTTACAGAGGAGCTGTGGATTCCACAGTTCTGCATGACACGCTCAACTTTTGATGACCTCTGGTGTGACTGTCACCGTTGTTTAAGTGACTTAACCACCTCCTTCAAGCTCAAAAACTTTTTTCGACAAATGCGAGTTTGGCATGCTTCTTTTACGCTAATTTATTATCGCAGATTCAATATGCACAATTTTTTAGTCAATGTTAATGCTGACAATTGAAAAGAACATAAACGTTGTGAAAGTAGAAAAATAAATCTTACAATGATGCAGCCTTCTATCCGCATGTTCACCTGCTCATAAAGCCACACCTGAATTCGTGAGCGCTGCAAAAAAAAAAGACAACATCAGTCAGTGCTTCTTTTATCAACAAAACAAAAGGCGAACCTGCAAAAATCTTTTGTACTCACGTTTTGAAGGTATCTGAAAATGAGGTTCTGAGGAACAGAGTCAAGGAAATGACAGCTCTAAACCTTCTATTTTAACACAAAAAGTTTTAATGTCATTCACACAGATGATGTTTCAAATCACATTTTCACTCTGGCGATGATCTAAGAAGAAATAGTCACTTCAACTTTAGTGGAGCAACACTTTACCAGAGAGTTGAGTTTCATCCTGTTTAATGTTAGGACTTCAAAAAACAAGCTCTAAATCGAGAGAACAAAGAGCTGGACTTTTAATGTCTTTTTTTTCTTTCTTTTTATTATAGTCGCTGCTATCCTAAATGATCAAATAGAGAAAATAAATAGACCATGTTGGATAGAAGGAGCAATAAAAAAATGTGACCCCGGTCGTTCTCTAGGGTTAGGCCTGCAGAAAAGAGCTCACTGGATTTATTAGCTGACAGCGATGATCACGTAAAGCTATGGTTGAACCAGAAATGTCTTCAATTTAGTCAGGAGAAAATGGAAAGCATTGTTTACAGTAGCACTTCTACAGATCTTTTTTTCTTTCCTTACAAAATGAAGCTGAAATGCTGGACATCTGGGGGTACACGGTTATTTTTAAACCTGGCAAAGAGATTAGTGTCACTAAATGAGCCTTAAATTGGGCTAAAAATATATTCACGTAGAAAAAGCCCTTCTTGTTCAGATTACCTCTCATATAAAGTACTGTAATGCTCTGCATTATGGTGCTGCTCATTGTTCTACAAGTTACTGCCTTCACTTTGTCCAAAATATAGCAGCAGGTTTCAAATACATTTCTTTCAATTACATTAAATTAGCACCCAAACCTCGTGCTATAATGTTAAATAGTAGTAAAAAAAAAATAAGTAAAATACTGAAGAAAACAAAAGGGTAGGTAAATAAGCATTCCAATGTGTCCATAAACGTATGTAGTTCCTAAACAAAAAACAAGAACACGAGAAAGACGCGATTAGCAGCGCTGCTAACACATGCTAGCAGCTAACAGCAAAGAAAGGATACGATGGGCTGGACCATCACCTTCTGCACCTTCTGTCCTTGTCCTCGGTAAGCCATTCTCTCCAAAAAATACAAGCGAGAGCTATTAGGTTACAGAAAAATTGGTTGTTAGAATTGAATGAATTTCAACGTTCAGCTCACGATGTGAATTCTGCCTCAATGGCGGGTTTCCTTCCGCATCCGGTTCCTGTTACAATAAATGGTTTTCACTCTACGAACATGCGCCCCTTAATGACAGGAGGTCAATCCTGCACCCCATGATGATTTTTTTTTCTGGGTAAACTTTGCAGCAACTGTCAGTCCCCATTGAGTCAATTGTGATACCAAAGACTATTTGTTATATTCTTTAAATAAAATGTGCATTTTATTATGGCACATTATCAGCCGACAGTAATCAAGTTACTTTTGAGCTGCCATATTTGTTTTTTTTCCAAAATCTGTTTTAATATGTATTTTATTTTATAAAATCCAGAAACTAGGCTTAAATTTTTCGTGTACATTTTCAGTAAGTACCATTATTGTTTATTATTCCTTCCAATAGTAGCCGGGACCAGTTCTGGTAATACTATGACCCCAAAAGGGATAAAGCGGGTTAAGAAAATAGATGGATGACTAAAATTGCTCATTATTTCTTTGATTCTAGCAATTATTTGTCTTTTATTAAGACAAAGTATCAATCATTTTTGTACAGCTTGTAGATAACAAAGACGTTTTAAATGTTGATAGATCAACTATAAAATTATTTACTTCATTTAGATGTTCAATTTTAAGAAATATATAATAGTAATTTATCTATTAACAATAAATGTTTTTTTATTATTATTTTTTTTATTTTCATTTTGGATGGCATGTTATTATGCACAAAGTGTTCCCGAAAAATAGTAGCATTTATTTATTTATTTATTTTTAATATGTGGCTAATTTGTGTATTTTTTTTCACAGCTGTGAAAAAAAATAATTGGAATCTTTTATAAAAAGTAATTTTCTTTACAAGTCCATTGCCTTTTATAATTATGTTGGCTTTAATGCTCAAAAACTTGACCAGTTTCTACTTTACGGGCAGTGACGTGCTTCATCCAACAGGGGGCGACAAAGATGAACAAAAGAATCTCCTACAACCTCAGTCCGAGATAAAAGTTGAATGAAAGTTTTCGTTTTTGTATCACTCGACCCAATAAACATTCAAAGTTCTACTCTGAATTTATTTTAAAATGTTGTCAATAAAAGTAGTAAGAATTATCATTGTTCGGTAGAATTCTTTTTTTCAAAAGAGCTTTAAAAATTTGTTTTAAAACATGTTTCTAGGAATGTAAAAACAATTTTGACCTCTAGAGGGCAGACTTGTGATGCTGCATTCAGAATGAAATTTATTTGTGTTGTTCTCCAACCAAGATTTTCCAAAGATGTTTTGAATATAATAATATATATATTAAATAATCAACAAATGACTTCTGTGTGAAAGATTATGCTCATGATTTTTATTTATTTATTTTTTGTTCCTTTTATAAAGGCAACACATTAACAACCGCACAATAGCATGCTTTCTGTATATCTTAAAAAACTAAAATTCTTTCTCAAAATACATTTAACACAAATTCTAAAACATTTTATGATTGGAAAGGGGTAGACAGATGAAAAAAATGTAACTGTAAATGTAAAAATGTAACTGTAACTACACTTAATGTTAATTTTAAAAAAATTAGATGGGCTTCCAGTTCACAGCAAATGTCAGTATTCATAATTTCACTGCCAGCATCTCTAGTTATAAATTTGCTGACAGTTTTCAAGACCACATTTTTCCAATTTTTGACTTTTGAATACTTTGTTTGGATATAAAAATATTTGTACAACCTTTTAAAACAACCTATTTAGCATCACACAGTTTTACACCAACAACAGAGAAGCACATTTGCCCACTACTAAAAGTTAAATCTCCTGGATTTCCATCTACAGAAGTTAAAATAACTTTCGCAAACTCTTCAGTAGACATATATTTTTAACATTAAACATGTTTAGTACAATCTGTATTTCTATTATGTCTTAAATTTTATAAATGAAGCATTTGTTTGTTTAAATTTAGCACTATGAATAATGGAAATTACTTATTTTTTTATAAACCCAATGCATCAATTCTTAAGAACACATTTAGACTTTATAATATGTGTAAATATACAAGTTTCAGTTGCAGGAGAGACTCTAAGGAGAAGTTGCTGAAGTGTCAGATTTATACAGAGTACCCATTCTTCTTCACAAGTGCTCAAAAAGTAAAACATTAGTAGAAGCTTTTGTCCCACCTCAATCTGTAACCTCTACCTGATCACTCTGCGCACGTGTAAATATTACTCCACTTCCTCTATGTGGCCATCATTGTGTATTTACTCCCATAACTTGTATGTTTTGTGTATGTTTGTTGTTTCATAATTGTAAACCTTGTAACTCATTAACAAAAATTAATATATATACATATATTTGAAAAAGATCAGCTCCCGATGGTGTTTTCTGACAGTTCTGGCTCCTTTACGACTGTCAGAGTCTAAACAGCTTGTAACTCCGTTATCACATGAGTTTATGTTTTTCTCAGAAACAGAGCGCTTCACCCAACTGGATTACAGCACAGAAAAATAAAAGAACATCGCCTAAATGCAACACTGTATATATTGTGGTCATTACAGACAATGAAAATCTCAACGATACATCATAGAGGAGCAGCCATACAGTTTGGAGTCATTCTCCCCATTTTATTGTTTTTATCTTTCATATATTGGTAACAAGAAGAGAGGAGAAGTGAGCGCATTTCACTTTGCTGCAGCCACCTTTGCCAATAATGACGCATTTATGTTAACAGAGTTGATAAAATGTCAGTAAGTGGTACTGCATCCTCTTACCTTGGGGAGTAAACTGCCTTCAAACTAAACAGAAGAAGAACACATTTGTAATCTGTTTTTTGTCTTTTCCAGCACTGTCCGGTCTTGAGCGTTAACCATTGACAGGATAATCACTGGACAGCTCAAGCCCTCCCCTCTTGTGTTTCAAATAGAAAGTATCCACTGGTTTCAAGAAGGCCAAAATCCACAGAAAAATTGAAAGTTATTTCTCAGTCAGAAAACTCATTCTTGCTCTTATGCATTCTTCTTCACATATTCTTTATAATCCTACATTTTTTAAAATATATTTTTTCTTTATTGCAAGGTATTAAAGTTATAAACTGACCAATCAGATGCCTCAGTAAAAGCATGTGGTGCCCACTGGCCCCAGCTCAAACGTTTGATTGACAGATTTACCCGAGCCACTTTCAGAGGAAGGGGTGTGGCCTTCAAACAAGCTCACTCATGATTGGTGACAGTAGATGCCATAGAAACATGAGGTGTGTTTTGGATTTTGGCCCCTTGTGTGATTGAGTTTGACACCCCTGTTTTAGAGGAAGTGATGTAGCAGTTAAAGATTGGGATGCAACAGCTCTTTTGGAAGAGTTTTGCAGCAGAGGCGGAGCTACGGGGGTTAAACATAAAGCTTTCCCCCAATTTTTGGGTCAATATCAATCTCATTATTGGCAAAGATTAAGTAACCGTCAATAAGTCTCTTCAAGCATTACAAACATCAAAAGTCACATCTGTAAATGAAATTAAAACAGTTAACATTAAACTGTTAGAAATACTTCTTTTTGATCCATTTAGTCGTAATGGCCTTCCACTCTGCTGTTCTCATGTGGCACTCTCCCAACGTCTTCTGCCCCCCACCCTTATAAAATGCTCTAGCTCCGCCCCTGTTTTAGCAGCGTATCAAAAATCCTTATGTTTTGCTTGTTTTCAAGCTTGGTTTTCTTTCCTAAAAATCTAAAAGGAAAACAGTTTTTAAATCAGAAATGAGCTCAATTGAGACAGAAAACGTGAAGTTTCTACAGCAGTGTGGCGTGTTGAGTCCGTCAGCTGTCAGTAACCGTAGTTGGACGAGGTTTTCCCTGTGATATCTATAGACGCTTCTCTTTTAAAAGCGGACAGTCAGTTTCTCTGCAGAATAAACCTGTAATATGATGAGCTGAGTCAGAAGGCAGCTTTGAGTGCGCAGTTAACAATAGTATTAATAACGCACAACAGAGCCCCCCCTCACACACACACACCCTCCTCTCTTGCCCGCATTGAAGAGAAAGTGTGACAGAAATTAGAGGCCGAGGACAGACAAGAGTCCGCAAGTGGGGGGAAAGAAAAGATGCGAGCGGCCTCGATGGCGCAGGCGGAGGTGTCGGTTTTCAGGGCAGGGACCCTCGGCCGCATCTTAAAAAGGCCGGCGTGCTGCGGCTCACGGGGGCATCGCTGTCAAGTGCCACATGCTTTGTGTCTGCGCTGTGAGCGCAGGAATGGACTGCTGACTCTCAATGCCACATGCCAGCTCGCATTCTCAAGGAAGACGGAGGGAAGGGAGACGCTGCAGAGGCGGGCGGCCATACGGAGCCTGAAGGCCACATAACAAAGATGGAAGCTGGAGTTTGTGAAGTGTGGCCTTCGAAAAGCAGTAAATTCTAACCTGACAACAAACAAGATGACCCTCTGATCATGAGGATGACCTAATTTAGCATTTGCATAACATAAGTTAGCCATTTTAGTATATTTTAGTTGCCAAGCAACCTATTAAGCTACTTTGCATATAGTGTCATTGTATAGACTTTTATATAATAATTATGATAATGTAGCTTTTAAAGCTCCCCCAAAAAACCCCAAAACCTTTTCTAGGACATAGTTTCTGCAGTGCAGCAAAAGTTCATCAGAAACTTTCCTCTAAGTTGTGGGTGGGACAGTTTAAGTAGAAGTAAGCCTCAGCTGACATCCCATAATACCTTTGTTTGCACCCTCCCGCTATGATCATCCCACTGTGAACATAGAAATGCTTCAATGAGTCATTGATGACGTGCTGTAAGTCTAATGTCGGCTTTGCTTTTGAAATAAAAAAGCACGGTGTTATGCTCCTCCCCCTGACGGAGGTCTTTCTGTGTGCACCATCCATCCATCCACCCATCAATCAATCCATCCATCCGTCTGTCCGTCCATCCGTCGTCCATCAATCCATCCATCCATCCATCCATCTATCCATCCATCCATTCATCCATCAATCCATCCATCAATCCATCCATCCATCTGCCCATCAATCCATCCATCCATCAATCAATCCATCCATCCGTCTGTCCGTCCATCCGTCGTCCATCAATCCATCCATCCATCCATCCATCCGTCTGTCCGTCCATCCATCAATCCATCCATCTGCCCATCAATCCATCCATCCGTCTGTCCATCCATCAATCCATCCATGAGTCTGTCCATCCATCCATCAATCCATCAATCCATCCATCCATCCGCCCATCAATCAATCCGTCCATCAGTCTGTCCATTCTTCTATTCATCCATTCATCTGTCCGTCCATCCATCCATCCATCCGTCCACCCATCCATCCATCCATCCATCCATCCATCCATCCATCCATCTACCCATCAATCAATCCATCCATCCTTCCGTCCGTCCATCCATCAATCCATCCATCCATCTGCCCATCAATCCATCCATCCATCCGCCCATCAATCAATCCGTTCATCAGTCTGTCCATTCTTCTATTCATCCATTCATCTGTCATCCATCCATCCATCCATCCGTCCATTCTTCTATTCATCCATTCATCTGTCATCCATCCATCCATCTGTCCATTCTTCTATTCATCCCTTCATCTGTCCATCCATCCATCCATCCATCCATCCATCTGTCCGTCCATCTCTCCTTCCCTCCCTCCATCCATCCACTAAAACCGCTTTATCTTTTGTGGGGTAAAAGGGCTGCTGGAGCCTATCCAGCCACTGTTGGGTAACGGCGGGGTACACCTTGGAAAGGTCCATTGCAGGGTCACACAACTACTCACATTCACACTTAGAGACAAATTAGAGATACCAATGAACCTATGAATTATGTTTTTGACTGTAAGAGTGGCCTAAAAAAACATATGCACACACGAGGAGAACATGCCAACCCAACTTAGGACGCAGTTGGGTCAACATGTCACATTCCAAATCTGAGAACCTGATTGATTGTCACAACACATTTTTTCCAAAATTAAGATTTTTGAACTCTCAATGTGCAGCAAGACCTCTGATCTCATCTGTACATTGATTTAACATTGAGAGTTGATGCCTCTGACCCGCGACTCGCATTCAGTGTGAACACAGCTTTAGTCAGAATGGTTGGAACCACTGACTGTATACAGAGAACTCGTCCGAGTGTGACATCACCCATAGAAAAGGCCTTACCTCCACTTCCAGTGAAATAAAGTCATTTCAGCAGTTCACCATTTTCTGCAGTGTGGATGTCGCTATGTTGGAGCCAGATGACAGTGTCTGGTCCAAGTCAGTCTGAGTCAAAGTTTCTTGGACAAACACTGTTGCAAATCAAGATTAAGCTTGTTCAAAGTCCGCACCCCCCTCTGCTGAAAGCTGGCTCTGGAGTATCTGTCAATCAACCGTTCGAAGTGGTAATCCCTGGCCAATGAGTGAAGAGATCTTTAGTGACTTGATTTTGTGTACAAGCTTTGGTTTGAAACCAAGAAACGCTTGACAGAAGTCTGAATACAGACCAAACGCACGGTTTAGGACTCAATTCGGACCAAATGATTTTCCCAGTCTGAATACACCCTACAACTTGTGAAAAAGAAAATATATCATCATTAGCAAGAACATTGTCAGGAGCCAGAGTTCTGTCTCCCCCTCTGGCCACCGGCGGGAGCCATCTCCAGAGAACTGAACATACTACATCTCCCAGCTGCCCCAGCGCACTCTCCCCAGATGCCACTCAGCTGACTCTCATCTGACAATCACTCATCTGTTACTTAAAGGTTAACCAAGCCCTAAAATACCTTTTTTTGTCTGTTGATCTCTACAAATGGGGCCTTATAAGTGCTGCCTGTTGGTCATAGCCAAATTTTTGACAAATTAAAATAAAACTGTTCAATTCTTCAAAATATAGTCAAAAATTGCCTGTGTGCTGCCCCCGATGGTTGAAATGAGGTATTACAGTCGAATTTTGTGATTGGTCAAACCATGTAAGTTTCAAAAGTCTGACGTCATGATCTCAGCTCCAGTAATGATAACACTCCAGCCCCCAAGCCCCACCCCTCTGACTGGATTTTTAAATTTCAGCAGTGGGTGGAGTCGGCCTCCAACTTCCTGGTTTGGTTACAACAAACAATACTGCTTAAAGAGTAAGTATTGTTTTGTCCCACCTTGCCTGCATTGCCAAGCGTTTCTATCTGGACCTGATCTTCTCTTTCTGTTTATTTTCTCATGCCTGACCCTCGCCTGGACTCTGACATCTCTAGTCTCTCTTGGACGCTCGGGATTGACCTCTGCCTGTCTGACCCTGATTTAGCTTTGTGGACTTTTAGCTGAGTTTAATTCCTGTCTGAAATAATAAACCTGCTGCATATGGAACCAGCTGTCTGCCTGTTTGTGACAAACATGTTTTAAAAAAAAGGTATCAGAGCAAGAATGATTATTCTGACAAATAGAAAGACTGAGTAATATAGAAAGACTGAGTAATATAGAAAGACTGAGTAATAGATGTTAATTTCTCAAAAGAAGTCTATGTGATTTTGGCTTCTTGGAGCCAGCAGGTACTTTCTGTTTGGAACCTGAAGAGGGAGAGGGTCACTCAGTTAAGTTCTCTATATACAGTCAATGGTTGGAACTATTTTTTTTTTTTTTTTGGAGAAACAGGTCAATACTCAGAACTAAAGTAAATGCTAGTAGTCAGTAAAGCAAAACCATGTGGGTGTATATGGGAGTATAAGAATAATGGGAAGGCAACTACACTAATAAACATTAAACACTGAAAAAGGAAAAACTTATGATCTTGGTGTATTCCATCTAAAAACAAAATTCCTTTAATAAAAACATAATTTTTGATTGGATGCAATGTTGGGTGGTTTTAACCTGTCAAACACATTTTTTTGTTGTGTTTTTCAAAAATAAAGCAGCTGAACAAACACCTTCCAGGAGCGGCGAGTGGCTCCTTGTTCTGTGTGGCGGTGGTTGTGTTCCATAAATAGATAATGTCACACACTCGTCCCCAAACAGGATACCTGACCACCTATTTATCTTTCCTCACTTCCACGCCTCTTCTTCCTACCTTCTTGTTCCTCGTCTGACGAAAGGAACTGCCCGGTTAGGTCAACCTCCCATCTGCATCACTTCCACTTCCTGTTGGAGCCAATTGTTTTGGAGGGGAAAGGAAGGCAGGCAGAATAGGGAAGGTGAAAGAGAGGTTGTTGTTCGCTGTGGTGGCAGTTCTTTGTTCCTGTCTGTGAACCACCTGCTAGACCCCCCCCCCCCAAACTAACATGCAGGCTGTGGAGAGTCCGACTATGAAGGGGTCACAGTCAGGCCTTCACTCATTGGACATCAAAGGACACATAAGTGCATAAATCACATTTGACATTTGACATGACAGAAATGTTTAATGACAAAAATAACAATTGAATTCCTATAAAGATGTAGAGTACAAAGCCTGATGGTTATACCAACAGTTTCTTATGCTTTCTGTTGCATGTTAATTTCTAACAAATACGTGAAACAAATCAAATATGTTTCTGTTTTCTACCTTCTTATCAGTCATTTTCGATATCAGTTTAGGCCTGAGGAGTGTCTTGCTGGGGTTGCTGGAGCCTATCCCACCCACCTTCGAATAAGGCAGGGTACTCTGAGCTTTATTTATGTGACACAACAGTGCAATTCACCCTTTACTTTGATTATTGGCTGTAGTTCAAAACAGTCCCGTCCATAACTCAAAGGTGAATTTCCAATGAACTCCTGCCACTTTGCAGAAACTACGTCCTAGAAGACAACACAAGTTTGTTGATTTTGGCTAAAAACGGCATAATCATAATTAAAGGATCGCTGGAAATGGCTTTACGATAAATCAAAAGATGAACTGTCAAACGTTACTCATTTGTTTTCATTCAAAATTACATATATTTTTGTTAAGTTTCAATGCTTGAAAAGCTTGAAACGTGTTTAACAAATTTCCTTCGATCATGATGTTATTTCAAACCACAGAAGTTTTACCTTTAATTTTAACTCTTAAAAAAACAAAGGATAGTTTTATGCATTTAAGTTTATAACCTACAATAACTATTTTTCAAAAACTAAAATAGCTTTTATTTAATTTGTCTAAAAAGTAACTCTTAAAAGCACTCAAGAACATAGAATTTTACTTCAGTATTTGCCACAATTTTTTTTAATTAAGTATTTTTTTCTTTATGCATCTTAAATATATATTTTTGTCTTCACTAACTAAAAAAAAACAAGCAAAATGTATTTTACACACATCCAAACATGTAGATTATCAATATAATTAATGATGAGTTTGAGAATTTCTTTATTATTTTAAAAAGGTAATTTGTTCACAAATATCACAAAAAAACATTTAAATGTTTTTTTCCATGTGAAATTTTTAGTTTGAAAAATCGGTTTGTTCAGGCTGCTGCTTGTGGATTAAGATAATCTCTTCAAACTAGATGACAAGCATTTATGAAATGAAAGATAACACACAAAAACATATGTGATGTTCTATCTACAAATATGTGTTATTTGTCTGAATGATTACAAAAATAAAAGATAAATGCAAATGAGTTTAAAAAACATTTATGAAGAAGTTACATCAGTATTAAAAAGAAAAAAAAAGCAAATACACATTTTTGTTTTGTGTTATGATTTTATTCTACATTTTATCTCTTTTTATACAGTCGCATTTCAGTTTTTTTCTTTTACCAATTCTTTTCTCTTTTTTTTTAGTCTTCTATTTTAGTAATTTTATAGAAAATAGGTTTGTGTTTCTTCACCTGATACTAAAGCTCTTTATCTGCATTTATGGAAATGTTGTTTTTTGTAATTTTCTTTTTAAAGTTCGGACATTTTGACAGATAATAAATGACATAAAAAAGCTTTTCAACTATACGTGGCATTGTCTGTTGTCGAGTTCATTATTGTAGAGAGCAGAAAAAAGGTTTGATGGGAATTTTTTATTCTTTTTTTACATATATGATACTGTGGTTTCATCTAACAGAAAATATGTCATCAGATCATGGTTTTTTAACCCTTTTCAGGCTGAAATGGTGGTTTTAAGCGTAGGGTGTGAGAAGCAAACATACTCTACATGCAAAATGTCATAACAGCCCAACCTCAAGAGAAGGCGATTGCCCACGCTGCCTTCCTGTGTCCCAGTTGGCCTCTGCTGTCTGAGGTTGAGAGATTGGAATCAGGTCATCTTCCATCTCCTGTCAGCCATTAGATTGATATCTTCTCTGTTTGAAGGCTGCTGACTGCACAGCTGCCTGTCAGAACCAGACGGACACGTGCAGCTCACCAAGCTGCTTTAATGCTCATCAATACAAGGTTTTCAAGAAATGTTTCAATTAAATAATTATTATTACATTTTTATAAAAAAAAAAACATGACAGGATTTGATCAGGCAGCTTCTCACATGAAGTTCTTGAAGTGCTTGGAAACATGCAAACAGGTACAAACTCCTATGATGACATGTTTGTATAAAATATAAAGTTAGTACTATCTCTCCTACAGTTAATTTTTTTTCAAAGAATGATCTAATACGGAGTGTCTTCTGGATTCATTCTGTCTGTGTTGACTGATGTCAAAGCGAATTTTAGAGGTACATATCGCTCTGTCAAATGTCAGTCTGAATTTTTGTAAAAGTAGCAAACGTTGTTAGGTGTTATTGTAACTACGTTAATGCGGCTAACGTGTAGCGGTGTTGAACTGTGGCTATATCCGAATCCTTTCATTATAAGGTGCACTATATGGTGCGTTCGCCATTTTGTAGTGCTGTCCAAATCTACAACTCCAAAATCCAGTGCCCTAGAAATTTACCAGAAGTCTATGCAAAAAACCAGTACATCAATACTCACTACGTTTACATGTATAGACCACAATGCATTGCATTTAAACACTTTTGTGAAAAATTGTCGTAAAATGCTTGCATTGATTGCATTTTTATCGGTGACATCATGCTTAAAAAAAAAAAAAGTAGTGAGCATGGTGTGATAATTGCCTTTAAAATCCAGGGCACTAGATCATTTTTAGTACTTAGAGATCAGAGAGGGTACATGGCCTGTGTTTTTGGAGGCATTACTAATATAACAAGGTTGGGAGTTAGCATAGTCACTATTTGTTTTAGTGGTATTGTTGTGTTTTTGATCTATAGCAAACAAGGTTGGGTGTTAAATGTGATAAAACAGCCAATAAGTAGTGATGTCGAACTGTGTTTGCTTTTTATTTACATTACCAACAAGGCTGGGAGTTACTGTAGTCACTTCAATGTGTGTTTAGTGGTATTCATTCTTTTGCTGAAACAAGATTGGGTGCATTTGTAAATACGCTAACATAGCTAACATGTAGCGGTGTCGGACTGTATTTTTTACAACAAGGTAGGCGGTTAGCATAAAGTAACTTGTTTAAGAGGCCTCAGTCTGTTTTTTTTTTTTTTTACATGTTGTAAATAAGGTTCAGAGCTTCGACTAGGCTATTGTGAATAAGCTAAGGTGGCTAATGGTTCCAACACAGCTAATGTAGCTAATGTGTAGCTTGTTACAAACAAGTTCTAGAAATACTTTTAGAGCCATTATTAAAGTCTGACTGACTGATGAATTTGTCTCTGACTGTTTCGCTTAATACGCCTTATAGTTCTTGTGCCTTATATTTAATATAAGTTTGAAAATAGACCATAAGTTTGAAAATAGTCCATTTATTGACGGTGCGTCCTAATCCATAGTGCCCTAAAGTGTGGAAAACTTTTTTATTTACCACAAAAATTACATAGTTGTTTGTTTTGTGCATTTTTAACAGCTAAATAAAAAATCAAGAACTTCTATTTCAGTCATTTCTAGCAAAAAAAGTAAAATGTTTTAAAATAAAAAATAATAGTATAAAATTAAAGCAATGCTGTGACATACCAGTTACTAATGCGAATTATTTGGTTTTGCTCAAAACTTCACATGATCGATTTCTGATCTTTTAATTTTCTGGTCCAAAAATTTGATTTTTAAAAGTTGTTTATTTTGTTGAATATTAGAAAACTCAAACATCTTGACTCTACTGGTATTTTTTTTTCAGGATATATATATTTTTTTCCCAAAATTTGCATTTTCCCTTTTGCTAATGTATTTTATTTATAAAAATTTGCTGCAAAAACCCTAAATCAAACCAAGTATGTTTCCCTAATTTTTTAATTCATATTCCACTTGACATAAAACATTAGCTAGACTTTCAACAAATTTGCTTAGTTATTAAAGCTTGTTTTTAGTTGATAAGCAATTCAAGTTCAGCAAATTTTGTTGTAGTCTGTATTTTTCTTTTTACAAATCATTTTATTCTTATTGCATTTTTTATTCCTTATCTTGAGCAGAAATTTGTAATATGTATGATGTATTTTGTTAAAACAGCTCATTGTTTTCAGCAAAATGTGAATACTTTGATCATTTTGCTTCATATTGAGTATAAAAAGTTAATTAGACCAGTAATTATAGTAATTGTGCAGTTGTATAGTAATAATTATGCAAATTTATACATTTAGACAAATATATATTCAGTAAAACTTGCATTTGAGACAGAATTAGAGCTCATTTAAATCAGTTTACATTCAGCATGTTACCTTGACCAAAGGTTTTTTAAGTTTTTAGACACCTTCTTTGATAGTTAAGTTTGAATCTATGATGACATCCAACCCAAATAAG
>NC_050516.1:3174571-3183264 GCF_002922805.2 Oryzias melastigma | reverse complement strand
GCTACAGTGGAAAAACCTCAATAGATTATTCTGCTTAGGATGACACAATATCGCAGTGATAGCAGAGATCTGCTTATGCCAGCGAATAAAAACACGAGTCTGAAAAAGAGAAAAGCGACACACGCAAACAGAGATACGTGTCAAACCGCACTGGAGATTCTGAACTGGACTTGTCAAAACAACCCTCCTTTTTTTATATTTTGTTTTTTTTGTGTGTGTGTTTTCATCAACAGGCTACAAGATTCCCTTCTACGATAAGCAAAGTTTGCATTATTTCTGAGAAGCGAGGACACCGCAGAGGCCTCTTTTCCGACCCCCTCATCCGCTGAATGCAGCAAAACAACGTGGCGGAAGTTTGTCAAAGGCGAGCGCCGCTCTACGCCAAGTTTCCCTGCTGAGATACGCAGACCGCCATGACCCGATTGAGCCGATAGCCGTGTGCACAATGTTTTTTTTCGGAGAAGAAAAAAAAATCGTTGGTGCACCAGATCGACCAACAAGACTTGGGTAGGTCAGATAGTCCCCCCCCCCACACACCTCCTCCAGTCGTAGCTGAAAGCTGGCCTCACTTTGTCCTCAAAGCAAATATGGACTCATGCATGCACAAACACAAACAAGATAACAAGGCCTCCGCGAGAGAGGGGGACGAGGTGATGGAGGAGTGGGGGTGTTTGGAGTTTAGGATCGAGGAGTAGCTGTGTTGGAGGGGTATAGCGGCGGTGGTGGGGTGGTGGGGGGGTATGGCACTACTCCGCACAAAAGCAGCCCTGAAATAGCCCCCTTGCACAATGAGACCTGCCACTCTGTCTATGAGATAATGTCTAATTGAAAACACTGCAGCCATTGTGCTCCTGTCACCGGCTCCATTGTCCAGATAGCCCTCTCCCCACCACCCCCACCACCACCACCTCTCTTTTTCCATTGACGCGGCACGATTGTTCCTCTCCATTGTGGAAACCCTACTCTCTGCCTCTCTTTCTCCGTCGCTCCCTTTCTCCCCTTCTCTCCGCATTGTTATAATTTCATTACTTATTTGTTTTTTGTTCCGCTTCTCCTTTCACTCCCCTGCAGACCCTTTGTTCACCATATTTAGGCACTTCATTGGGATCTGCTGCCAATGCTGCGCATCATTGTGTGTGTGTGAGCGTGCACGTCTGTGGAAGAGAGATGGAAGGTGTCGGTTTCATGAGGAGATAAAAACAGGAAGGGAGATAGAATGGCTCTCAGAGATGAAATGAAGCCCTTTGCTAGCGTCGCAGATGGGGGAGAGGCCCCTCCTGGAAAAGAAAAGAAGCTCCGGAGAGGACAACATGACCAAGTGTCAACACTCCGAGGCTCCAAATGGCGATGTTTCCATGAAAGTCAATCAATCAATCCTTATTACAGACACATCTAAAGGAAGATTCACGGATATAACCATAGGGGACCAGGCCTCCTACAGCTGAACTTTTGATTTAAAAACTTCAGTTGATGATCTGTAGCAACTATCCAATCATTTCCATGTCTACAGCTAATTAATGTTGTTGTTCACCTTTCTGCACATCTCATCAGGGGTTGCTACAGCAAATTAGCTTTGACTGATTCACACAGGTAGTTTGCCAGAGACGGATCACGCCGGATGCTCTTCCTGCCACAGCCCTGTGTTTTATCTGGGCTGGGGACCAGCACAGGTCTAATAAATATGTCTTAATTTTCATGTCTTCATTGACAATAATTGGAACTTTCCATGGTTACCACAACAACATCAAGTAGAGATAAAAGTCAATAACCAAAGAGTTTTCAAAGCTGCTTTTGGCGGGTTATTTTCTGTGTTTTGCTGCAGCACACAAGTTCTTCCATCATGTTTAGCAGATTCTTTAAAAATAATAATAATGTATTTTAACACAGTCCAAAAACATGGACAATAGTGACTTTAATCTGTCATTTGGTGTGAGTCTGTGTGGCCCTGTGACAGACTGGTTCAGGGGTCTGCAACCTTTGACGGTAAATAGGTCATTGGGGTTTGTTTTCTACTGATCAAAAGTAGTAGTCTTATTTTGATACCACTGTGCATTTACTACAATGTTTTTTTTTTAATAGTAAATAGGATTTATGCTTCTTTGGTGGCATGAATAAAAACAGAAATATAAAAAGAAACTAGCATCCTCTCAACATGTGAAATTATTTTTTACGTTTTACGTTTAAATAAAATAACAATACCTTTATATTATTTTTTTTAGCCAGACAGCAACGATGGAGAGATAAAAGAGCCCCAAATGGCTCTGGAGCCGCAGATTGCAGATTACTGGACTGCTGTATCCAACAGCAGCTAGGACAGGCTCCAGCAACACAGTGACCCTCACAGGGATTCATGGAAAACTGATGGACATGACAGAATTTCCAATTATTAATCCACAAAAGGTAAGGGAATTCACACTGCAGGTCAAAGTGATGCAGTCTGATATTTTAACATCCAACCTGGGACATTTCAAAATAACTTTATTGGATACCTAAACTCTTTAAAAAAACACTTCAATTATCTATTTATGTATTTGAAAAACATTCCCAGTGGTCTTTTAATCCTAATTATGGCATTTTAGCCAAAAAATGTAAAAAAAAAAAAAAAAAACAACCTGTTGTTTTCTAAGTCATAGTTTCTGCAGAGTGGCAGTAGTTATTAGATATTAGTCTCTGACTTGTGGGTGGAACTGTTAGAACAGTCTCTAATTTATTTACATGCCTTCCAGCTATCCAGTTGCGCAGTTTTGAGCCACATGACAGCTCAGACGAGGAAGACGAAGACGTTTATGGATCTAGTCGTCTACAAATGGGGCGGAGCAGGGAGCTTGTGGCCCACCCAAAGTATTATCCACATCAGATACAATCTTTTTCATTTGCTTCTGATTCACAACGATTTATACAAACTAATACTCAGAGATGCAATTTTAAGCTTAATTTTCTTTAAATATGTCCACCATTCTCCTCCGTGGCCCACAACCTTAACCTGGTGGAGGGCTTTGAGAATTTGAGTGATACCAGGAGCTAAGCTGGGGTTTTGTACCCCTATAGGGGCAGAAACATCCTTGGTGACAAACCAGACAAAGATCAGTTCAGAACCCCCTATGAGAAGCAAAAACAAAAATTCTGTTACGTTTTCTGGATTGGTGTCACCTGGGCCCCACTCTGGAGTCAGGCCTGGAGTTGGGGCTTGCAGGTGAGAAGCTACTCTTATCCTCGGTCGGGTCCAGCCCAAAGACACAATGTGGGATCACTCATCTATGAGCCCAAAACCTGCACTAGAGTTCAAAAGGGATTGATGCAACATGGTTTGGGTGGTACTTTGCTGAGACTGCTGCCACCACAACTCAGTCCTGGATGATTGGAAGAAGATGGATGGACGTCCCCCATCATCAGAAAAATACCATAAGAACATGTTAAAAATACCAAAAACGCAAATTTCCTCTGTGTGTGACCGCATCTTTCCATTTTTGCTTAACTGTTGTGTAACAGTCAAATTGAATCTGAACCAGCAGAAAGCAGGAATATCAGTTGTTTTCACTATAGGAACTAGAGTGCATCACAGAGTAAAAAAGCTGACATTTTTTAAGGCTGCCGACATCTCCAGCAGGTTCAGGCAGAGGGTTGACCAGCAGTGTTTGACAGACAGAAACCAGTTGTCATTGTCAGATGCCCAAATCAAAAATGTGCAACATCATCACTTCATCTTTCTGGACAAGATTACTTTTTAGCCAAACATACGAGCATCATCAAAAATAGATGCTTTTATTATCTTTTATATTTATCTCCATGCATACACAGTCTTTACAGGTAAGATGTTTTTTTTCCGAGAGTCAAATGTTGCTAGTTTCCTGTTTCTTACAGCATGTTTTTAAATCAAATTATGTCATTAAAAAAAAACAAAAAATCAATTGACATTGCTAACTATAGTGTAATGGTTATATGACCAAAAAGAATGCATGACCTGCAGAAGAACAAATCATGGTAAACAACATTCATGTCATGAGGGTTTCCAGTTTCCAGCAGCAGCGTGAGATTTGAAAGTGACTGCAGGTGCAAGTTTAGTTTTTGACCACAGTTCACCCCAAAAACAGTTTGCTGTGCTGAAGTATTTATGGCTCAGCTACTACCAGACAAGACAACAGTGAACTGCACAGAAAAAAACAATTTATGAAAGAAATGAAAGCAATAATGTAGTGAAAGTGGAGCAAAATGGAGATAAAATGCAGGCTCAACCTTAAACATGGAAGATGTTGTTCTGCTCATTTGATCTCACTGGGATTCATATTTATGCTGCGCCACAGCTACAGGCAGAACCGAGGTTCTGACAGCTGACAGCTTCCTGCAGATCTGAGTCTATCTGGGTTTGAGTAACACAAAAAGATCGGACATATATTTAGGCCTTTTCACCACTGAGGGATTTATATGCTTACAGCCGCACTAAAAAAAAAAAAAAAAAATCTATATTTAACTGGTAAAGTAGTGGAAGCGTTTGAGAACAGGAGAAGGTGCTAGTTAAACTTAGCAATGATTTGATCCTGTGATGGGCGGAGTTATGCTTTTTATTTAATTAAATTTTCATCAGAACACGCCAAGTGTTTATTAATGTATGGGGGCTCAGATTTCCAGTTTAACTCAATTTTTCTGGAAAAAATAAAGCTGACCCCTCTTTTATTGAAGGAGTTGCATTCTCCAAATCATCTGCAATAGACAAAAGGTTGTAAAACTTCTCACCACACAATTTATACACTTTTGTCAAACATGAAAATGTTCTCACTTCTCTCTCTTGTTTAAGTTCAAACATTCATAGAAAAATAAAATCTGCTCCCAATTGAAGATTTGTGTAAATTTGGCAAACTGAACCCATCCTGTTCAGGAGGCACAGATGAGATCGACTGACAATCGTCAACAACCAATCAGGATGCAACACACAATGTGCTGAAAAAAAAGAGAATGCAAAATTACACACAAAAAATACAAAATAGTAAGGCCTTAAAAAGTGAACTGCATTATAGCGAAGGACCGCTGTTTCATTTGAATTGTGCAGAAATTGCTTCCTCTCATGGATCCATCCCCTCTGGGGGTGTGAGCAACGATCATTTAGTCCCTAAATTAGCTTTAAAGTTGATTGAAAACCATTGGATTCCATTTTTACATTCTTTCTGGTGGAATAGGAACCCAGAATTTTAGGGCCAACTTTGTACCAGTACACCACCAAACTGTTCTGATGTGTTTTTGGTGAAAAAAAACAAAACACTTGACCTTTATGAGTCTTTTGTCTTGATTTATTTATTTGTCTTTGGCTTAAATTGCTAAATGAACCTATCGCTCCATCACATTGATGGACTGAGATGTCTCAGGTCTTTCCAGGGATCTGCTGTAGCCACTCCTCCTGTTTGGAGGTTAGAGCCCCGAGTGCTCCAGTTACCACGGGTACCACTGTCACTTTCACCTTCCAAGCTTTCTCCAGTTCCTCTCCGAGTATCTGGTATTTGTCCAGTTTCTCATGTTCCTTCTTCTTGATGTGACCATCGCTTGGTACTGCCACATCCACCTCAACGGCTTTCCTCTGTTCTATATCTACCACTACAATGTCTGGTTGGATCGCCGGTTGGTTGACTTTGGGGTTTCCAGTCCATATTCTCCACACATTCCTGTATATTACTCCAGCTACTTGGTTGTGGTGCTCCATGTTTGCTTTCCTGGGCAGCATCTTACACCCTGCAGTGATGTGCTGGATTGTTTTTCCTTCTCTCCGACTCCCCTGTGGGAGACCGGGAGAGATTGCAGTTTCCGGGAGACTTGCTGGTGATCCTGACGAAGCCCCGCCCATCCGGATGAAGCCCCGACACCATCCTGCATCTCTGAGTGGGAGTGATTCCTGGTGGGTCGTCTGTCCTCCTGCTCCTGGTCGTGGACTGCAGTTCTGCTTCATCTGGACTATGGACTTAATCATCACTCGTCCCTCAGCTCTATATGAATGAACTGAAATATATGCAGTTTTAGCAGCTAACTTTTCTTTAACCGTTCTGGTATCGCCTGTCCGTCCTGGGATGGGATCTCTCCCTCATGTGGGAATCCCTAAGGTTTCTTCTTTTTTTCCTGACTCAGGTTTTTTTAGGAGTTTTTCCTTACCGGGAGGGAGGGTCTAAGGACAGGGATGACCGTTCTTTATAGTCTGTTTAGTTTTTACCTATTGTGCATATTTTATGACTCCATCTGTGCATCTGTAAAAACTACAGGCATGAAGCCCAATGAGGCAAATTGAATTTGTGATATTGGGCTATATAAATAAAATTGAATTGAATTGAATTGTTCTTTGCTCAGCCTTAGGTCTTGCGTGGTGTGGTAGATCTGAGTCTCTATTGCTCTGATGCTCAGGGCTTGTTCTTGTGCTGCCAGGATCAGCACTTCTGTGCCAAGCCCTTTCTAGCCATTGGTAGGACTTCTTGACATCATCCACTTCAGTTATTGTCCAGTGGTATATCCCATTCATCCCTCTCTTTATCTCTCTAGATATGTTCTTTAGAGAAGTCTATACAAATCTATTAAGTAACTCTAGATATTTTTGGAGTTCTTCCTAAAAATAAAAGGTGCCTTAAATTTCTGAACTGGTTTATTCTGAATTAAAATGTTCTTCTTTAAATTTTGTGTGAAAAATGTGTTTGTGAGAACCTGTACCTCCAGTTTTAACGAGTCCAAATAGACGATAGCAAAGTCAATAGAAAGATTCTTTGTGCGCAGCCCTCCCCTTCAAAGAAAAATGAAAATTTGGTAACCTATTTAGCAGTTTTTTTTTTTTCCTGAACTAACAAGTCAGGCCACAAATGTCACATTCATCAAAGATTTGCTTGTGTGAAGATAATTATCTCTTTTTAGAAAGTCTCTTACTGTTAGCCGGTCCTCTTCAGAGCCTTGGTGGGCCTCTGTGAGCGTTTGACCCAGTAGAGTAACTGGATCAATTCCACCGCATAGTTTAACCAACAATTTTAATAACCCTCATTGACGAAGAAATGACCATCACTTGTAGCCATGGCAACATTCTTCACTCATGTCTTTATTTCCAGACCATAATTTTAATGTGACCGTTTTTAACTGTGATTAGATTTTGTGTGTGACTTATTATCTTGTTAGAAGAAGAAAAACATAATTGGCATCTCCAAATGCTTTGTGCTTAATGTGACCGACACTGTTGAGCCAAATTGACTTAAATTGCATGTTATTTATTTGAAAAATAAGTGGTTGAAACAAAAGAATTGGGGGTGGGGGGCACTCCTGTTACAACAATGTGGTTTAAAGATCACCTGTTCATGTCAAAGTTCTCTGAAAGCAACATAAAGAGAGATTAGAAGTTAGAATTAGAATTAGGTCCCATTTTTATCATCCAATGTCGACCAAATTTTTTAGTTTTATTTTGAAAAGAATTTATGTTCAAAACCAAGAAAGTTTGTCTGCAGGATCCACTTTACTGACAGTGTTTGAAGTGACAGTGGGAATGATTCATGCTAATTGTGCAAACAGTCGTAGAGTTACGGTATGTCAAAGCGGGTGACATTTAGGTGTCATCGGTCAAATCTCCAGTGTTAAAGGGTTTATCAAAAATATTTTTTTGCGCACAGCAGGAGGTGGTTTTTTAGACATATTGAAATCAACACATTTAGAAAAACTGCAATGGAATCAATTTCTTCCAAATTAAATGAGTCACATGAACAACAACCAGATACAACACATAGCTGTACCACAGAAGGTCCCAAAGCCTCACACAGTTCATCAAAAGTTGACTGTCATGCAGAATTGTTGGATCCACAGCTCCTCTGTAAAATCACCAACCACAATTTCCCCAAATGTCTTCATCCGTAGCCGCTACCACATAGCTTGCCACTCCATGTCCTGAATGAGGCGCCGACGTCCACTTTGATAGATGATGACGAGAGCTAGTGCCATGGCAGAAATTTGAATGGATCTGCTATAAATCAAAGTATTGTTCACATAGCGGTGTTTTTGAATGATTTATCACACGAGTTGGTTTGTGTTACTTTGCATAATTATGATTAAATGGAAAAAGTTTTTTGTTTCCACTTCTAGACTTTTGATAAAGTTCTGCGCATATTTGTAATGGAAACACAGCTATTGAGAGATTGGAACATACCACATAGAAAAAGACACATGAATAAAAAGAAGATTCAGCCTATGAGACCACAAAAGAGAAATAGTAGAAAAATTGTTTTAAATGAATCCTTTTTTGGTTAAAGGACGCATGATCATGTGACCAGAGGACACTGGTCACATGATCGTGAATTTGTATGAAGAGATCCCACCATTCAGATAACAGAATTCTATTGTCTAAACATAAAAGTCTTGGGCTTAAGGCCACTTAAATGCAGCATATTGTGTTGTGAACGTTTCAACCATTGACTGTTTATGAGACCCTACCATGTTTGAATTTTGCTAGAACTGAATCTATTTGTCTGGAAAAACTAGCTTAAAAGACAGTTTGATGCTGCTGCAAATTCTATGTTGAAGTGTCTGTTAGTTTTTACAAGAAGTGCATAAAGCATCTGCCTCAACCACCAAATCTAGCCCTAGGACAGACTGACCTAACGACCAGTCCACGGTGAACTCTGCCCAACAATTGTAGGGACAGGCTCCAGCAACCTCAAGCCCCTGTGAGGGTTTAGGAAAGGAACAGAATGATG
>NC_050516.1:3173884-3174552 GCF_002922805.2 Oryzias melastigma | reverse complement strand
ATTTTTTTTTATCTGAGTAAAAGGTTTGCTTTTTTTGAGGTTTAAAACATCAAAAGTACCTTTTTTTAATTCAAATTTGAGCTCTAAAACCCAAACAATTTTTCAATGTATTACAAAACAAAATATTTATGAATCCTCTAAACATAATAAGATGATAACACATAAAATGATAACACAATTGCTAAACCTGGCGTGTCAAAGGACCAAGGTCAGACATGACCCTTTAAGGATCTCTGTTTGTGCTTTGCTCCTGTGCGGCGCTGAACATTGTGAAACATGGGTTTATGTCTGGCATGGACTGCACTTCTTGATGGATATCTCAGGTTTGTGACCCGGTCCGGTGTTTGCAGTTTCAGTGCAGGTTTTCCTCTCCTGCTCACTGACCCCTGCTTCTCTTGGAGAGGCTTTCGGCAGCGTGTTCATCAGATCGCCTCTGCGGCAGCCAAACATCCTCACAATGAAAAATGCCCCCGTGTTTTCCCCGGTTTCATAAACAGTGTTTGAAACAAAAAGCTCTTATCGGAGCAGAGTATTATTCAGCGTGTTAATTGGAGGGAAAATAAATGCATTGTGCATCATAACTCTGCTGTTAAAACAAGATAAGAAGCATGCGGGCAGGTTGACTGTGGCAGCGCTGAATGAACTGTTTATTAAAAAAAAAAAAAAAA
>NC_050516.1:3171282-3173855 GCF_002922805.2 Oryzias melastigma | reverse complement strand
CCCTTTTTTTTTTTAAACACCATGGCCTGGTGTGTGTGGCGTGACCAGTTTGGTAATCCCCAAACAGAACAGTGAGTCTGTGTTTGAGTTATCAGTTAAAACTAAAGCACCAATGCAAAATAAGTGTTGTTCCATTCAAGCATGTTTGAAACTTGAGTAAAATCCTATTTCTGTCAGAAGTTTGGCAATAAAAATGTCAGTTTGTGGTGACAGGATGCATTCACCTAATCCCTGACTTTTATCATCTGCATTTGGATCATGGTGGCACCAACTATAGCACGGTATGCCAACCTCTAGTCTAGATGGACATCCTGACCAAGTTTATAAAATAATTTTACTTCTTTTGCCATCAATCTTGGCAAAAAATTATGTTGAATTCTGAACATGTTACAAAACAAATCACTTTTTAAATGCTATAAGAAATTGCCCTCCCTTATCCCTCCATAGTGAAGAACAAATTAAAGGACTTGAATAAACAAAAGATTAGTTTAGATTTATTGGTTGATTTGAATAATTTGAAAAAAAGAGTAGATGAGAATGTATTGTATGCATTTATGAAATAGAGAATAATTTTCTTCCAAACTAGAATCTATGCATTTTCTATTTTGGAGCATCTTTAACAACAGCACTAGAGAGTAAAAATGTCTCCTTTATGAAAACAGTTGCTGAATCCAACACCAATGTCGTCATGTTTATATTTTATAAAAAGAGGAGAAAATATATTAATCATTGTCACAAACAGGCAGACAGCTGGTTCCACGTGCAGCAGGTTTATTAACAGTCCACAGAATAAGCAGGGTCAGACAGGCAGAGGTCATACACGGGCATGGGATCATCCGAGACGAGCGAGAAGAGGAGTCAGAGTCCAGGTGAGGGTCAGGGGCAGGGGCAGGCGGCAGGCAAACAGAGTAGCAGGGTCGGAGGCAGAAGATCAGATCAGGTCAGGAGTAAACGCTCAGAAATGCAGGCAGGGTGGCACAAACAAAGCTTCGCGGGGAGTGGAGTGTGGAGCCAGACTTTATGCTGAGGAGGTGATGAGGTGATGGGGAACAGCTGAGCTGATGAGTCCAGGTAATGGCAGGTGGTGAGCTCAGAACTCTGGTGAGCGCTCCCTCTGGTGACTGGAGATGGTGGCAGCAGGTTGCTCCATGACAAATCATAATGATTTGATAAAAGGCCATTTCAGATTTTCTTACGTGGATCTTATTTGAGGGTGAATTTTATTTTGAAAGTTACTATATGGTATTTTTAAAAGTAAAATAAGTTAAAATTATTAAATATATAAAAACATATCACTGTTTTAACTCAGTTATTGTAGAATTAAATAAATAAATGGTTTTAATGGTCACAAAATCAAAACTAAGATCAATTTTTCTAAGCAGTGAAGAACAAGTGGGATTTGGAAGCTCTTGTTGGGTTTTTGTCAGTTAATATTAAAGGTTGCAGAGCCCTGTTATAAAATGTCTGCTACCATCAAATGTGAAAGAGTGGCACACCTAATTTTGGTAAATATCCAAAGAACAATGATAATCAGAAATTCCAAAAGCAAAGGTTCAGTTTAAATCAGTGTGATTGCATTTGGTCTTTTCTTAACAACATGTGGTTTTTTTTTCTCCCCATTAGGAAATCCACCAAAGTTTTAGATAACCAAACACTGGTGGCACCAAAAAGAAGACTGAACGCATTAGTTGTAGAGCTTCATAATGGTCTATTAGACGTGGTCCAAGAAGGAGAAAAGGGTTTGGTTTCCCACAGTGCTCTCTTAGCAAAGAAGAAACAAGACCATGCCGCCTAGAAAAGTCTCCTATTGCCATGCTCCAGCCATGCCATGGCTATTGCCTTCCCTCTAAATCAGGGGTATTCAAATCCAGGTCTCGAGGGCCGGTGTCCTACATGTTTTCCAACCAACCTTCCATTGAAGCTCCTTATTGGCTAAACATACCTGATCCTGGAAATTAGCAGCCAATAAGGAGCTTCAATGGAAGGTTGGTTGGAAAACATGTAGGACACCGGCCCTCGAGGCCTGGATTTGAATACCCCTGCTCTAAATGTTCAGCATCATTGCAATCAAACTCATCCCCTTCACCCGTGTCCCTCTGCACATATAAGCGTCACACAGATCCACCTGTGCCAGATTGTAATGGTGTTTGCTTGTAGGTCCAGTGCTTTCTCCAAGCCAGGCCAAGCTGCATTCCCAACCTCAGGTTTCTTCCTAAGAGTGGTTCCACCATTGTCCTGACCCTCCTCTGTTCTACTACAAGTTGCTTTTTTGTCATCTTAACCATATCTTGCCCTCCTGTTGTAATGTCCAATTCCTGACTACTTTGAGATACGCCTCATGGATTCGCTAGACCAGAGATAGGCAACTCTAGGCCTCGAGGGCCGCATTCCGGCATTTTTTCCGACATGGCATGTTCTAATTGGCTGGATACACCTGAACCAGGTAATCAGTCATGATTAGGGCTATAATATCTGGAAATCATGGAGACATCGTGGCTCTCGAGGCCTGGAGTTGCCTATTCCTGCTCTAGACTACAAGGATCAAGGTGATCCTTCCTATTGAATCCCATCCA
>NC_050516.1:3150709-3170999 GCF_002922805.2 Oryzias melastigma | reverse complement strand
CTGGAAATCATGCAGACATCGTGGCCCTCGAGGTCTGGAGTTGCCTATTCCTGCTCTAGACTACAAGGATCAAGGTGATCCTTCCTATTGAATCCCATCCAGACTGCAACCTCTTCCTCATCTTCTGGATGTTGTACAGGCTTACATGCTTCTCACCCACATGAACCAAGGAAAGACCTCCTGCAGAGGAGCTTCACAATATCTAAAGTACTGAAGACTTAAGAATATATCTCCTCTGGTGTTTGTTCTTTCTTGTCCATTGAGGAGAGGAATTGCCAAAAACTTTGAAGATTTTTCTTAATTTTTTTGGTCCCATTGGCTTATTTTTTTTTTTTTTCTTTTCCAATCAAGATGTTCAATGTTTTCAGTTCTTTTTTTGGCTCACATCTGCTCCTTGAGTCTGGTGGAAGGTCTCATTCCAACAGTCCTTAAACTACACCGGGGTACACTTGCAGGTTAATTAAGACCCTTGTCTTCAAGGAGTCTGGATTTCACTAACTGGAACCACATCAGAGTTTAAGTGAGATTTTAGAATCAGAATCAACTTTATTGGCCATGTACAGTGCACATACAAGAAATTTAGCTTCATTGTCTTTTGCTCTCATGTTCAAACGAGGTAAGGTTTAAATAGATGTAAACAATAAAGCAAAAAATAAAAATATTAAGAAAAATATTTCACACCCAACAAAGCATCAATTTTTCAAAATCATAACTGAAAATACTGGAATAATTTAGGCCGTAGCACATCAGTCCCCAGTCTTAACTTGCATCTTTCCAGTAGGAAAAGGGCATTCCCTTCCAACAGCTCCATCTGTCATCTCCTGTCCTTATTTGGTCAACAGAAAATGAAAAACATGTTTCTGTATTCATGTCTTCCATATCCCGGCTTGGATCAATGTTGAAACCGAAAGGATTGTGTTTTTTCAATGAAGAAAATAAACGTGTCAGTGTTGACAATTGTTTGGTGAAGCTATAAAGCCCTTGTGTCATATCTCTAAGTAAACCATCTACTGGACAAAGCACCAACGCAAACACCTCCCTGCACGCCACGTGAAGCATGAATGGGCTCAAAAATGGACAGAACGTTCACAAACAGGCTAAAACAAGCTGCTGCTGGAAAGCTGGCTCTGACTCGAGCACTGGATGTTTTTTTGGGGCAGATATTAGATATTTCTGGGAGGGGAGATTGTTTCGATTTAAGTGCTTTGATTGTGGCTGATGGTAAAACTCCTGCCTCCTATCATGAAACACATTGAAGATTTCCAACAGGAAACGGTAGAAGAAAACCAGAAAAATCAGTTAATGATTTGAATTAATAATTATTTTCTCACTTGTATATCTTTTTTAAGGGTGAAGTATCAGAGCAGTGGAGCTCGATTGGCAGATGTGTGGGTATATCACTGGTTCTGTACTTTTATTGTGACATTCACCACCTGTTTCCGCCATGTCAAAGAGAAGATTTTCTGTCTTTTTTACAACTTCCTTTGGCTGCAGAGTCTCGGAAGATGGCTCGCATTTCCACATACCTTGCTTTTTTTAAAGCATTTTTGTACCTGAACTCCACTTAGGCCTTACCCCGGGCTCACACGGCTAGCGTTACAACTCAGTGGTCTAGCTACAGCCAATGGCTCATATTAGCTACTGGATGGCTGCAGCCACTGGCTCTGCTGCTGACCTCACAAAACTCCAAACTCACACGTTCACGCTAATCCCCCCTTTATTTGCTGCAGATCAGCTGCGTCGTCCGGCGAAAATTTGAACCCAACGAAACAGATTTGCAGCGCCACTGAGGTCTGACTGCAAATGCAGAATGTGAACACCTGCAGTGGGATTTCCTCTCACACATTTAAAGTTACGTAAAGATTGCGGCGCTCGCATCGGAGCTGTTACGCTAGCAGTGTGAGCCCAGGGTTAGTCTCATGCACCCATACAAGTGTTGCAGGTCTTTGGGTTGTCCGGCCCATGGAGGGTCATAGACAGGGGTGGAGCATTTTAAGGGGAGAGTAGGCGCGTCTGCAGTTATGTTCACACCGCCACTCAAGACACTCAAGTGGCCATTTCTAGGAAGGATAATAAATCCTTGAAATAAAAAGTTTGGAGCGTTCTCTTGTGGGGTCCAGTTGACCTCACTTTTAATATAAAAATGCCTAGGGTAGGACAAGGGTTACAAGATTTGTGAGCACACATAGGTTTGTGCAGATAAAGGCACAATGAGGAAGGTTTTAGCTAGACAAACACATTGGATTAAGAGAACAGCTGCTAAAATACCATCACAAAGCAGCAAGCACATATTTGGAGCTGCTGGTGTCTCTGGAGTCCCACTGACATCAAGGTATAGGATTCTCCAGAGCAGAGATGGGCAACTCCAGGTCTCCAGGGCCACATTCCTGCATGTTTTCCAACATAGCCTTCTCTGGCATGTTCTAATTGGCTGGACACACCTGAATCAGGTAATCAGTATCTCTGGAAATCATGCAGACACTGTGGCCCTTGAAGCCTGGAGTTTCTTATCCCTGCTCAAGAGGCCTGAGGTTCAACGTAAAACTTGTATTCAGCCACACCTAAACAACACTCACAAGCAGAAATGGCTCCAGAAGGCCCAGACAGACATGAAGACTCATTTTCAGTCTAGTTCACTGATGAGTGCTGTGCAACCCAGAATGGTCCAGATGGATGGAGTAGTGGGTGGATGGGCACCACGTCCCAAAAAAGCTGCGGCATCAACAAGGAGGAGGTGGAGTCATGGTTTGGGCTGGAATCATAGGGAGGGAGCTGGTTAGCCCCTTTAGGCTTCCTGAATAAGTGAAAATGACCTCTGAAAAGAATGTGACCACTTTCTTCCATGGTACAAAGAGAAGAACTGTCTTTTCTGTAACAAAATTATCTTCATGCAGGACAATGCACCATCTGAAGCATCAGTGGCTACTATGGGCATAAAAGGAGATAAACTGTTGGTGTGGCCCCCATCCTCCCCTGACCTCAACCCTATTGAGAATCTTTGGAGTATCCTTAAGGAAAATATCTATGAGAGTGACCTTCTAATGCAGCGAAATGAACAAATGACCATTTTCAGTTCTTTAGAATCTATTGAATGTTGTAGAGCTCTGTAGTGGGTAATTATGTGGAATACTGCATTTGAACGTTTTTAATTTCTGGAAAACATACTATTCTGTTTAGGAGGTCTGTTCAATAACATTTAATATAAACTCTAATGGTTAGTGACTTAAAAACTATGCTGACTGTCATTCGAGTATTAAGAAAAAAGTCATAGAACAATATAATTTGTATAACAATTTTGAACTAGCTGTAATGATGTACAAATACGGTTTCATATGGGGCCAATTCGCTAAACTCTTGTCATTAGTAATGTGCATGTACTGGCACTGACCGCATACAAATACTGGACATACAAGGTGTGCAGGTGATAAGTAAGTGGCTGTAGGATGCCCACATAAATTACTTGTCGTGATTGATACTAACTTGATTGTCTAATATCCTCATTTCCAGCAGTCAGGCTTCATGCAAGGTACACGCACTTGAACAGCACTAACAGGCTCCTTGTGTAGTGTGCAGGTTTGAGAAGGTTTAAAATTTTAAAAAATCTGTACAACGTGATTATGTCTCACTTACTTCCTCATTACTTACCCTGATGTGTTGTTTAAGTATAACCCGTCACCCGCAGCACACCTGTAGAAAAAATGTGCATGAACATTTTCACTCTATGGGCTCATTGAGCAATCTATGATCTTAAAATTTTGTGCGAGCCACCGTACACCCCATACATGTTTGCCATTCTTTTTCACCCACAGAAAGCCTGCAAGGGTAGTTGGGGCCAAGGCATTAGTTTTAATGTTTGGTCCTAATTTGAACAAGCAGGATTGACTCCTGAAAAAAAGAAGTCATCCCAACAATACCCTCCCTGCCACGGCGGAACTAGTGGGCCTGATTTCCAACACAAAAGAGCTGCTAATTGACTCTCCATTTGGCATTTTTTCCATGTAATTTCCACTTATGTTGCATGTTATCTGGTTCTGCCTGGAAAACAACAATGGTTGGTTTGGTTTAATAATTACATGATTCTCCTGACAAAAAAGGCTGCTGTGATGGCACACACTATTAATGAGGTCGGTTTATTAATGTCACTGGAAAGAAAGTGTTTGCTGTTGCAGTTAAAGCTGGCAATTCTAGTAATTCTCTTTTATTACAATTGGGTTAAATTGGAGATTTCTGGGAACTAAGCCATGAGATGGTTGGCAAATGTTCAAGTTGATGAAGGTTTGTTTTTTTTATTCAATCTTTGCTCTTCCTGAGTTTGGTTTAGCTAAAAAATTCTATTTATTTTGCAAGTTTATAGAAGGAAGTGGTGGTTTGAACACGCGTTGCAGAAGGTGTTGTGAACATAGCTTCATACAGGATTCCTGCAGGGTCTTACAAAGTCTGAAAAAGCATTTCATTTTATGAATTTAGAAATAATATCTTAAAAATCCTTAAAAAAGCCGTGAATTTTAATATTGTGCCTTAAAAATTGTACTGCTTGAAACATCTCTGTTTCACATTTCATGTCAATTTTTTTTTCAAACACAATTATTTTGATCAAATTATGTAAATTCACAGCAGAAGAACCAGTTGTTATGCACCAACACACTGAATGCCCACTGAAAGTTTGAAAAAAGAAGAGATCTAAAGTATCACAGCGCAGACCACAAACAACAAGATAAGAAGCTATGGTTTTGATCATAAAATTGGAAAAATGGGAATAAATGAATGAAATAGGAAACAATGTACGGAATGGGAAATAGACTGAGAAATTGGCGTTAATTACTGACATGCATGGCCTTAAAAAGGTCTTAAAATCTCTTCAAATTAACTTGAAGAAACCATGTTCATAGTAGTAATATTCTGCATAAAAATACTTAGGAAAATAAAGTTATTTGGATTAGACTTGTTGCATACATTTAGATCTTTTTCTTTTCTGTATTGTGGTTAAATATGAATGTCGCCAGCAACAGAAGAGTAACACACACTCTTAGAACTATTGTAACTCTTTGACCATTCAAACAATTGACATAGGTCCAACAGATTCTGACTATATGGTTGCATATCAGTCCAAAGCAGCTTCTCTCTGCATCAAAATCAGCTGATTTACGTTAACTATAAGCACCTCACTACTGTAAAGTGTTGCTTATCGGCGCAAGACTGCTTTTCTCTGCTTCAGGATTCAAATTCACGTTAATTGGGTAAATGGCTGAAGAGTTGCAATAGCTCAAATAACATTGACAAAGTTTTGGTGTTAAAAGGTTAAAAGAGTTTGACAACAACAGCAGATTTACTTACAGAATTCCATTATAATGAAATCAGGGTGGGACTTACCACTAGGCAAAGGTAGGCGATTGCCTGGGGCCCCCATGCTGAACACTTAATAAAGGTGTCTAAAATAAATTTTACTCCCGTCATTATTTATCTCTGTCATAAAAAAATACCCCAACATGGCATAAGATTGATCATGTGAGAGTGCCGTCTTCCCCCGTTCCTCTGCAGCAATGGAATATTCCAGTCAACACCCCGTTGAAAAACTTGCAAGTTACCGAGCAGTCAGTGTTGCCAGATTGGCCGGTATCCAGCCCAACTGGGTGGTTTGAATTTCTTATACTCAATTTTTTTAAGGATTTAAAGAGAAATAGTTAACAGCACATCTGTATAGGGCCCCATGTTATTGTTCACCCGGGGCCCCCAAACTGTTAAGTCCGCCACTGGGTGAAATGATTTTTGGATAGGATTAAAATGAAAATTTAAGGCTTTTCTGGATTAAAAATAAAAATGATGCTGATTCAACAGCTTCATCCCAAACTTCATCAAAACCACCACTTTTGCCCATAAAGGCTTCAGAGCGACGGAGGTGAAGAGATGGAGCCTAGTTTGAAAGTGCAAGAAAATTAAACCACAGAGACACCTCAAAGAGAGAACGGGAGTAAAAAAGGAGAGCTGTAGAAAAGGTTTTGTAATCTGGGTATAGTGGTGTTGTGCTGTCTCCATGGTGACGAGCACAAAGGCCTGTGGTTGGCCATTGATGGCTAATTGTATTCTTCACAGCCCTTTTGTTAATTGTTGTCTGCCCAGCTCCCACTTCCTGCTGGGCCACGGCACAAAGCCACGAACAGAAGGGAATAAAAAACAGCACCGCGGCTTCAATGCAGAGCCAAGCTCTCTCCACCTTGATCTCTCCCCGTCTTTCATTCTCTGTCCTGTCTTCCTCCCCGTATCACTCCTTCCATCCCTATACAGCAGCTCCTCCTTTTTATCCGGTTCTCCCTGTTGCGCTGCCACGACCGGGGCATTCTATCTGTGAATGGACGTGATGGCTGGACCTCATCAGTGACATTTTTACAAAGCTTTGGTGGAGTTTTTTTTTTTAAATTACAGGCAACTTTTACTAAAACAAGTTTGGCGTTAAATTCCCACTCCAATGAAAATCACGTTTTTGGTGTTTTTAACATCTTCTTGTTGCCTTTTTTAGATGATGGAGAAAATATAAAAATAAGCTTTAGTATTTATGTATTCAAATCATAGAGAATCAGGAGCAGATGAAAAAAATGACTTGAAGAAGCTTGTAGACGACTAGATCTATGTACACGTCTTTGTTTTTTAATGTCCAAGGTGACATCGGGCTGAAAAAGTGAGGCAAGAGGGGGAAAGGTACAGGCCATAGACTTTAATACAGTATATAAGGCAAAACTCAAAACAGGGAGATGCGATAAACAAAGGATAATGCTCAGACTGAATGCCATGGAAAACAATCAAGACTTCGCACAGAACTAAGTGGTGAGTCTGAATATAAACAGTAAGCTGATGATGATGAAGAACAGCTGGTGAAGAGAGGACTGGAAGTGCGCTCTGGAGAGGGTTCTCTCTGGTGGTCTGAGGAGGACATGGCAGGTTGAACCTTGACAGGGACTGGACTGAGCAACCCCTTCCCTCTCATGTTCCAAATAGGAAGTACCCGTGGGTTCCATAGAGTTCCATTGACAAATAGACAGCTATTTCTAAGCCATTTTATTTGTCAGAATAACTATTCTTGCTTTTTATAAGATGTTTTTTTTTTCTTTATTGCAAGCAAATTAAGTTAAAAAATGACTAATCAAATGCCTCAGTAAAAGCATGTGGTGCCCTCTGGCCCCATCTCAAACGTTTGATTGACAGATTCTCCCCGATCTTCTTTCAGTGGAAGGAGTGTGAACTTCAAACAAGCTCTCTCATGGTTGGTGATAGTTCATCTAAAAACGTGACTCAGACCGACGTGAATCAGGGGTGGCTGATTTTGCGAGGACTGGAGGTAAGGTATCTCCTATGGGGGAAGATTCATGACATTTGGACCATTTCAATGTTTTGCACCAAGCCTCTGTGATCACTGTATGCTAAAAGCGCGTCGAATAACCCACGTTCAGCGCTTTTTTGAATGTTCATCACACGCCTTGTGTGTACATAAGTATTGGACATACCATAAATCTTCAACTGTTTAGACCAAGGGTCAGCAACATTTATGACTTAAAGTGCCAATTTTAAATTCTCTTCTTAATAACTGTGTCATCAACAGCTTTAACGCAAACTCTTGTTGATGTTCACCTTTCACCGTATCCCGTTAGGGTCACTACAGTGAATCCGCTTTCACCGATTCACAAAGGTGGTTTGACAGAGAATTTTTTATTTTTGCCCTTCCTGACACAACCCAGTATTTTAAAGACATACAGAGTTTTGCCCAAGGACCTTCACTGGACTTTTTAGCTCATTGCCAGCCCTGGGAAGCAAATCCAGGTGTCCTGTGTGACAGTCCTACACTTAGCCAACTAAAATGAAAACTCTAATACAAAGAAATACACAAACATTTCCAATATATCTAAAAAATAAAATAAAAAAAACACAAACAGCCAGTCAAATAGCTTTTTTAAACACATTTGGCATTGACTCAAAAAGTGCTTTCGGTATTGCACTAAGAAAACAGGCCAAAGTTGAAATAGTATAGCATCTATGTGAAACAAAAAATACTGGATTCGTGGTATGTCTTACCTACAGCTATATTACTATAGTTTCAGAACAAAATACCATCAACATTTCTAAGAACTTCACAACCATAAAAAGACAAGTGTATGCTTTTGGCTTAGTCCTCTGTAGTTACATTGTGAAACAGGCCTGGGCAACTCAATTTAAGTTAATTCTGGGATGGATGGTACTTTTTATTGCCTCTTTTAGTTTTTCGTTAGTACATTATTTATAGTAATATGCATTTTCTGGAATTGAACAGCATCATTCTTTCACTGTGTTGATACAAACTAGGAAGTTGCACTTATTGTAGTTCCACTAAAGGCCTTTTGAGGCAGGTTGCAGAAGGAAAGAGTTTCTCTATTACATTAATTTTGAAAAGGAACATTTTACACCAGAAGTTAACATGGTTCAAGAATCTTTTTAATGTACAGTGTTCCCTCAATTGTCTTGAGAGTTACAATCTAAAAATAACCCAGAATAAGTGAAATCTAAGTCGGATTATATACATTATCAAAAGCATTGTCTTACCCATCCAAATGATCAGAATCAAGTGTCCTAATCACTTGGCCTGGCCACAGGTGTATAGGCATGCAGACTGTTTTTCCAAACATTTGTGAAAGAACGTTCCGCTCTCAGGAGCTCAGTGAATTTCAGCGTGGAACTGTCATAGGATGCCACCTGAGCAATAAATCCAGTCGTGAAATGTTCTCACTCCTAAATATTCTACAGTCAACTGTCAACTCTATCATGGTATTAAATCTATGCCATCAAGGATTGAGGCAGTTTTGAAGGAAAAAGGGGTCCAACCCAGTACTTTGAAGGTGTACCCAATAAAGTGGCTGTTAAGTGTATATGGCTGATATTGTCAGTTTTAACGTTTTTTCAGCAAATCCTGAGCCTGCGAGCAAACACCCTCGTATCATGTGCTGAAAAAAAGAAACACCACCATACTAAATCAAATCTGAAAATGTATATATTTTAAATATTTCCCCACTATAATCAACTACATACCTAAATTTATTAACTTTAAAATTGGATAAAAACAATTAATCCATCTCTAATGGAGACCTATAAACAAATCTGACTTCAGAACAGAAGCACTAGAGCAAGGTCAGTTTACTACTAACTACTGACCGGCTTGTTACATAAGCAAGTCAGACTCCATTCATTTTGATGTAAACTGGTCCACTTTTAATTATTAAGTATTGCCTGGTTTTAAGCCATTTTGTCTCGTTTGATTTATAGAAGAGTTTTGTTTCATTGTATGTGGCAGAGATGACAAAAACGGCTTCACATTGACTAAATACACACCAAAAGGTCAAATCCAACATCCATGTATTCTACAGTCACTGTTTTTCATTCGACAACAACGATAAGCAATTAACTTAAGACCAAACAATGCAAAAAGAACAAATTATCAATAATTTCCATTTTGAGAAGACAGTGGACTGGTGTTACAAAAAGGTTATACAAATTTGTGCGTAAATTTTAAGCTATAAATCTCAACGGTTATACAATATTAATCTCAGTTTTATCTCCCGTCAAGAGAAAGGAAAAGCGCCAAACCCTTGTAAATTCTCAACTTTTCTTCTGAGTTATGTTTGATTTTTTTTCTGTTAAACCCCAGCTGGCGATCTCCCTGAAGTGGTGTGGGGGGTGGGGGGGTAGTAATGGTAGAATTGAGAGCGAGCACCTGAAATGTGAACAGGGTGAGTGTTGAAGAGAAGAGAAGAGAAAACACCAAAACATGATTGTCATTTCGAAAAAGAACCTCCTTTCAAATGTAATTGTAAACCCAGAGTTACTATGACTCCAGGAGCTGCTCTTTTCAAAAACTACAGTGGATGAGACTTCAGGTCACTGTGATGTGTATGATTGAGAAATGACAGAAACTCCCAGGTACATGAGATATCCACTTGACAAACAATTAAAATGTATACAGTCGCCCCCCGTTTAGAGCAAGAGTTAGGATTTATAAATAACTCAGAATAGATAAAATCAGCCTTTAAAAAATATGACTTTAGTTCAAATAGGCCATGTATGTAGCATACATAAAATAATTTAACACTTTGTAACAGTCAAAGGACTCCAGAACTTATTTTGGGACTTTCAGATGTCCTTTAATGATGAGGTCATCAGTTTGCATCAGGACTGAAGCTCGCACTAAGTTTGTTGTTCCTCTTTCACACTCCCCTCCCGAGGAGCGGGAGAGATTTCAGATTCCTGTTGGATCATCTTTGCTCCTGTTCTTGGCCGTGGACCGCGCCTCTGGCTCATCTTAGCCGTGGACCTCGCCCTCACCTGTCCCCCAGTCCTATCTGGCTGAACTCTATTCAAATACGTAGCTGTGGAGATAGATAAGCTCATTCTTCTTTAACAGTCCTGGTACATCACCTGTCTAACCTGGGAGAGGATCTCTCCTTCATTTGGGCATCTTTCTTCTTTTCTGTCCCAAGAATCAGGATTTTTTTTTTTTTTTTAGGAGTTTTTCCTTACCAAGGAGGGCCTGGATAACTAGTTTAGTTTAGTCTGTTTAGCTTAGTTTAGCAATATGCTATTGTTTATATTTTATGACCAACTTTCTGGTTATGTACAATTACTGGTATGAACCCCAATGAGACACTTGTTTGTGATATTTGGCTGGTTAAATAAAATTGAACTGAATTATTAATACGGCAACAAACACTGTTGGAGCCCTAAAATCCATGTATTCTTGAGTTGTTTTGCTACAATCTTGACTTCTTCTCTCTACTGGTTAACATTACAACTTTCAAACCTTAAAATCTTTTAAATATATTTTCTGTATCAAAACAAGAACAGATTTCCTAAATGTATATATCTTATTAATAATTAATTACAAGCAAATTCATAAGCTACATAAACAACTAATTTATGTTATTATTTTGTATGGGTGTAACGATTAATCGATTACTATTCTTATGATCCAATCAAATTATATTGTATGAGGCAGAACTGAATTGAACTACACCACTAAAAATTGCTTCAAAATTAGATTAACTATAAATCAATTTTGGAAAATACCATTTGGATTGAGGCATTGTAGGAATATTTTACTGTAATGTAAAAACGACCAAGTACCATCATAGCAGACAACACACATGATGGCAGCAAAAATGATCAAGTCATCACGACAGAAGAATGTGTGGAAAGACTTTGAATTTTGTAGACCTAACATCACGTATAAAAGTCAAGGCCCCAAGGTAATTAAACCCAGCCCCCTAGATCATTTTATTTTATTTTTATTAAATATTAATGTATTTTATTATCTTATACTATTGTGACAGATTATATTTTTAGGAAAGCAAAATCTTTATGGATATGTTTACATTTATTTTTTATATAAAATGAAAAAGAATGGAAATTTGAAGTTTTTTTTTTTTTTTTTTTTTTTACATTTACTTTATATACTTGTATGATTTTGACTGATTTTTTTATTATGGAGAGTAACATATTCAAAGTTATTTAAAGTTAATTGTTCTGGAATAATATTCCTGTCTGTTATTATTCATATTTATATTAAAAACGTTATGTTTTTAAGGTTTTGTCAATTTACCTGTTTTATGTGTTCAATTAATCCTGATCGCCCCTCGACTTACTGTGTATATTGGATTTTGACCATTTGCGACTGAGTTTGACCCCCTGTCATACAGTGTGGTATAATGTTCTAATAATGTAGCGTTTGTGTTATTTTGATGTGGGAAGAAAACCTGGGCTAAACTCTATTATTTTGTTTAATAAAGTTATGATTTTCAGTCTAACTAATTTTCTTCTTTGAGTTTTTTTTCACTCCTTGTCAAAACTCATTCCGGGGAACACTGCCCCCTAAAGGCCACCTGTTGTTGTTTTTTTTTTGTATACTCAAACAAAAACTAAACAGGACACTGTGACATGTTAGATCTCTCTCAATAATCATCCCCAAAATTTCAATTTGTATTTTTTTTATTATATCCGGATTTATGGTTTTGTTTTCAGTTACTTTCCCAATTTGAACAGATTTCTATAATTGATTAAATCAAACGTATTGTTCCTAGTTTATTCCTTCTGAAGTTGTTGGTCAAACTTCACCCACGATGATTTTTTTTTTTTTTTTTTAGTGAATACGTTTAAGAACCCCATAAAGAGGGTCAGATCGCGCTTGTGTGTATTGCGCGCGTGCGTGTGCGTGTTTACACTGGCACCAGCTGGAAATCAGCCTCTCTCCCTTTAAGTGGGAGGTGAGCAGCAGGGCGCAGCGCGGTGACTGCTGCTGGAAGGAGCGCACAGCCAGTGGATGGGAAGCCGCCGGGAAGCGAGCGACACATCTCCGTCTCCGACACGCGCAGCGGCGTCTTCATCTCTTCCCTACGCGGCCGCGTTCACACCAGGCGTCCCCGCGCGGAGGGAAAGTACAAGAGAGGAGAGGAAGTTTTCACTCCTTTTTTTCTTCTCCCCCCACCCACCAACCCACCCGTCCAGCCGCTCTGTTGGTGGAGAGCGCAGGGCGCAACGGCACTGGTGAGTGGCGACTTTGGGGATCACTTGCTTTCACGGCTGTGTGCCAGAGCGCGCGCTTTGACCGGGAAACTCCTGAACTTCTCAGAAGTTTCCTGCAGTTTTCAGGTTTACTTAAAGCAGGACAAGGATTTTGGCACAGACGCATGTTTACCTGGAAGGAGTTTGACAGCAGTGCACTCTTGAAATACATGTTGCTATATATGTTTAGGGTAACTTTTTGGGGCAATATTAATTTTGGGGGTCATGGTGGTTTCATTTTAAGCCAATTTTTGTTTTTCCTGACTTTTTAATCCCCCCCAGTTAAAACAACCAAGAAAAAGTTAGTCCCATTTTAAACTTGTGTTAAAACAACCCAACTTTAAAATATAGTTTTAGTGTGTGTGAGGTTCCAGAGAAGATGAAGTTGAGCAGATACTGATATTAGACGTGGTGTAGTTGGGTTTCCTCCTCAGGAGGTGTTCAGGTAAGCCTAAAAACAAGGATGTGAGCAGGAGGAGGTGTGAAGGAGGTCTGAGCGTCTTGTGAGGTGCCTTCTGAGTGCACACTGATGGTGTCGCTGATCTCTGAGGGAGTGTGCGCTCATCTTTACAGTGGCTGGCCTCATACAAAGCTGTCCATCAGCAGGGAGTCCCTGACCTTCTTTTCTGCCAGTCTCTCCTCTTTGCTCCGTCTGTCCCATCCTTACCCTCCACGCTGCTTCCCCCCCTCCCCATCTTTTCTTTTCTTTTCTTTTGTTTACCCACAATGCAGCTGTACTTGCAGCCACAAACTCCAATTCATACTCCCGATCCTCCTGGCTAACAGGACAAAGCAGTCGAGACATAAAGATTCCTTCCGTCAAAGAAAAAAAACTGCACACACAGAAGATAATCTCAAGGAGTGGTTTGGCATTTCACCCTTCACCTCCGCCCCCACCCCTCTCTTTCTCTTAGCTTTGTTTTCCAGGTGAATGGGTTCATGTTGGGTGGGGGGAAGATGACTCTGTCTCGTCTCCATCAGTCCCATGGCGTCTCAAACCTCCCAGCTACACAAAATGCAGTTTTTGATCAACTGGTTTCCAGCTAGATTAAGGAGGACCATAATTACCTGTTGACACTGGGCTGATGGGAGGGGGGGTATGGGGGCGGGGTCTCAGCGAACACATTGTAAGATGCATTGATTAGTCTATCAATGTTTCTTTCAATCAGATTTCAGAGCTAACAGGTTTTGTGAAATATCTTGTGATTAAAAAAACAATAATACTGGTTAAGCATATGTGTCAACATATGAGTAAAATATGGCAAACTCCTCAATAAGCATGATGTACAGGCTGGATCAGCACCACCAGACTTGCAATGATTGGCCTTTTTGCTCTTATGACTAGTTTGTGCACTGTTAAAAACTAATGTAATTGGTTGAACAGCTGAAACATATTGGGAGTTACCCTCACTGACCTGCTTTTCTTGAAGTTTTAAAACTTTTAGAAACCCTGCCAAAGAGAGGAACAACTACATCAGCAGTTTGACTAAGAGATGGCATGGTACATTTCAGCTTGAATATGGAGAAAACAGTCAGATTCAAGTCCAAATAGGACAACTTTGGGAGTTTTTAGGATACACACCTGCTGTAAGTTAACCCCTTAATACCGGAGAAGTCATGGTAACACCTAAACGACTCACACTCGTTGACTTACCGTAACTCTCTACGACCATTTACACAATAAATGCAAATCGGCTGATTCTGACGCAAGTTTTCTCTGCTACAGAAACTGGAATTACATTGATTGCATTAACAACTAAGTCACAGTAGTCGAAAGAATGTAAACATTGGAGGTGAAGGTCCAGTTTTAAAGGATTAATGGTCCTTTTTAGAAAAAAAAATAGAAACAATTTTACAATGTGCTCCCTTATATTTGTAAGCTGTAACAACTTTTTTGTAACAAGTATTTCTTCCTTTTAAAACTCTATTTCCAACAGTGGACATGGTTAAAAATGGCTGGAAAGAAATGTTTGGACTAAAACAAGCATCCTTTCCAAGCCTGTTACTGTAGGCCCATAGCAACTATACACTTTCTTTTATGTCTGGGGGTCATTAGTATCCATAGCGATTTTTGTATTTCTACATCAAAGTAAATTTTAAAGTTTTTCTTAGCAACACGTGTTTGTGCTTGCCTCACCTTTTCAGTGTGCTCTGCTTGGGTGGGCGTTACCTTTATTCAGTCTGCTGTAGGTCAGACAACGTGAGTGCAAACTATTCAGCAATTCCATTTATTTATAGGGTTATGGAAGGCATACCGTCTACTCAAAACCTCTTATGACTGAAGCATGGGGACCAAATGGGCAAAAGCACAGGTTTTTATGCACACCTGCCTAGGTCCAGTTTTCAAAGTATTCAGGACAGCTAAAAATTAGTTTTTGGCAAAAAATAGAGCTTTCTGTTAAAGTTGCATGTTCCAGTTTTTTATGGATTGATATGACAAACACATAGCGAAAACTGTGACTGTTAGTACTAGGAACTTTTTTCCAACTTTATCTATCTGTCATTGCTAGGTTAATATTCTGAAGTGGGTGGGGTCAAGGATTGTCCAAAAATACTAAGACTTTTTCGTAGGTTTTCATGGATGTCCATTTAGTTGAGTTGATCTACAGCCTCTTGTTGAAACAGTAATGGTTTAAAACTGCAAATGGGTTTTGGACAGTATGTGGATTGAATCAATTACCTTGGTGTTGGCGGGCAATTTGGTTGTTGGTTCAGAGTGAACACCAAATTGACAATGGCGTGTGGAGTGATGCAACAACTCAGTGTACCTGGAATTGAGGTAGAGCTTACTTATTGAAATTGCCCCAAAGCTTCATTTCAGTGAAGAGAGATTTTAGGACTGTGAGTATTTGTGATAGAAAAAGATGTGCAAGAAATAAATCCATAATCTGCAGCAGGGGTAGAGTGGTTGATTTCTGCTTGAAAAGTTGCAGGGTCAATTCCCACCTTGCCTGTCCATGTGTCAAACTGTCCTTGGGCAAAACACTCAAACCCACATTACTCCAGGCGGTTAAAGGTTGGCAACATGCAAGCTGTGTGATGTAATTGCAAAGCACTTTGGGTCTTATTCTAGGTAGAAAAGCTCTATAAGTGTTCAATCCGTCTCTCTCCTTCCGGAGCCTACCGCAAAAAAAAAAATAAATAAATAAATTTTTTTTAAAATAATTTGCCCCCGAAGTCTGGAAAAGCCTGAAGTCCTTGCCTGGAACCCCCCGTTTAAGCTTTCAATATTTCATCCTCATTTCTTCTCTCTTTTTTCAACCATTTTTTTGCCATTTTTTTTCTCTGGGACAGTCAGATATAAATCGGCATTTCGCCAGCTCAGATTTACCTGATTCACAGTGAAAAAGCAGCATTTCACTGGCTTTTTCTCCAGAAGTAAACCAGTGTAATTATTCAAATTTGAACACTTGTTAATATTGACTTGAAAGAAATAAAACGATTAACGTTCTCCGTCCCGCTTGAAGCTCATCTCGAACACTATACTGTTAGACAGCTACAAAATAGAACAGTTACAGTTTATTTGCATTTAAAAGCTTAAAAGATGATAGTTCTGAAAAGTTTTTTAACTATAATTTTTGAAAGGGTTTTCTAAAGTTCAGGAAATTTCAGCTTATGCAACCAGCAAAAGTTGTGAAATTTCTGCTTCCAGGGTGATTTTCCTGAAAAAGAGAAGTTTTTGTAAACTAAAGTTTTTAAACTTTTAGTTACCACGCTGCATCAAACGCATCTCGCCGTGTTCATCCTACAAGTCTGTCTGCACCCGGGAGCTGTACCAAAATCTGAAACGAGTGTGTTTCCTGAAGGTCTATTACCCTTTGTTTACAATTATTTTTTATTAGGATCAAGTTTTTGTTTGCTAAAAACTAGACGTGTTTCAACAAAACCATTTATGTCCTTGTGAAGCTCGGTGTTTAAGAAAAAAAAAAAAAAAAGAAATGGACAAATGGTGAAAAACAGCTACGCGGCCCTGATCCGTTCAAAGTTTTGACTGGATTCCCTACTTTGGCAGCTGATTAATTTGCAATACAAAGCGTTTCTGGAGCGACAAGTGGTGAAGAAGAGGACGAAGAAGGAAACTTTATGGGTTATGCTGAAGATTCAGAAGCAGGGACGGAGGCAGTGGTGAAGAGGCAGATGATGGTGCCAGAAAGACTGCAGGTCTTGCTGCAAGTGCCACTGTAGGACCTCATGGTATACATCATTTTCCTTCAGTATAAAGTCTCATGAAGCGACTTAGAGTATCCCTGTTAAAGTGGTGGCCATTTTCTGTCATACTTTATTTATAATCCCCCATGTTGCTCCTGGTGGTTATAGGTTAGTGCCACTGTCCGGCAGTGATCAGTGTGTGCACAGGTGAATGGGACTGTGACTGTAAGGCGCTTTGATTCTTCTAAGAAGGTAGTACAGCCCCATACCTATAACATGTATATGTTATAGATGGTTTTGATGATCCAGTGACTGACTGGGAAATAAAAATGTAACAATGTACAAAGACAGGGAAGGTGTTAAAAGCTTGAATGGTTTAGGTAAAAGAAGCTTCCACGGTGGGTGGGACATCCTGGTTGAGGTTTATACATTCAGAATGCTGCTTTGCATGCAGGCATTTTGGAACAACCAAAAACCAGTTTGTTGACACAGGAAGAAAGCCACATCCAAAGATAGTGGTTTTATTGTATGTGTCAAACCAGACAGTGATGTGGATATTTTGATGTTTTGAGCTACGATTGGCTGAGTAAAATACTGTCACAGAGATCAACCAAAACTCAATTCCTCTGAGCGTGGCCATAAAGAAATCAAAATCTGATAATATATTTAGTAAACATAATGTGTTAAAAGTCAGCTTTAAGCAAACACATGGCCAATAAAAACACAAGTCTTGCTTGTGTTGTGCATTTATTGACTGTATGAGAACTGGACTGGCTGACCCCTCCCCCCTGGCGTTCCAAACAGGAAGTACCTGGTGGCTTCAAGAGACCAAATTCCCATAGACTTCTTTAAAGAAATAAACAGCTATTACTCAATCGCTGCATTTATCAGAATAACCATTCTTGTTCTCAAATCCTTTTTTAACTGCTAATCCTATTTTTTTTCCATGATATTTTATCTTTATTGCAAGAAAAGCATGCGGTTCCTACTGACCCCCATGTTGAATGTTTGATTGGCAGATTTTGTGTATCCAGCTTTCAAGTAGTAGGGGTGTGGACTTCCAACAACTTTACTTCCTATTGGTGGAAGTGGTTGCTATAGAAACGATGGGTCAGACCGACTTGGACCAATCACTTCTTACTGACAACTTACTGGCATATCACAAAAAATAGCAACTGGAACCAGAAGTAAGCAGCTGTGGTGCAGCGGTCATCCTCTGATCGAAAGATTCAGGTTTGATTTCCGTCTTGCCCACACTACGTGTGTTGAAGTGTCCTTGGGCAAGACACTGAACCCCAGATTGCCTCTGGGACGAATGGAACTGTGACTGTGAAGCACTTTGGGCCTTTGAGGAAGGTAGAAAATCACTATATAAGCATATGCCATACGCCAATCTATGGGTGACGTCACACTCACTCTGTCCAGTTCTCATATACAGACAATATGTGTCCCATTAAGATGAATTCTAAAATCAAAATTTAAATTTCTAATGTTTTAAAATATATTTTCAATTCCAATAAATTGTTAAATTCCTATTCCCTTCAAATATTTCTCCATCCATCCAACCAAAACCTTGTGATCATCCTTTGAAAGGACCCTACCCCTCTCTGTTGCTGAGAGCTCTCTGTTTACACTTTCTCTCCCTAGCTTACAGCCCCTCACATTTTCCAGCTACTTCTGATTTACGTTTTGAAAAAAGAAATGCAATTATTAACTTCTTTATATTTGTCCTCCATCATGAGAAAAATACCAAAACACCATTTTCATTGGAGTGGGTCTTTAATAGTGTTGCCTCTGAAGGTGTGTGTGTGCTCGTGCACAATTTCCTTTGCAAGGTCCTTCTCTGTGATGGCAGCAGAGCAGACAAAGGTCCCCCCCACTCTGCTCCATCTCCCCCTGACCCCCCGTATCCTCTGGACATTGTTCTCTAAATCCTATTGAACCGAGAGTTCTCGGAGAAACACTGCGGTGGAGAATGACGGCGTGTCTATGAGCGCGCGCGGGGAGGCGCGTGTCCTCCGGCGCGGTATGAGGCCAAGCCAATCACAGAGAACAATGGCGAGTTCAGGGAAGCCTTGTGATCTCTTTAAATGAAGACCCTCTCGCTTGCTTTGTCTGAATCACAAGAGCTGTGAATGTCAAAACACTCAGCTGGATGACTGAGCAATAAACAGGCTGCCGGTTGACTGTTTTCCCCACATGGCTCCACTGATGGTTTTGTCACACGTGCAGACTTTACAGATAAACTTTAGAGTCTCATCTCTGCTACTTTGGTTTCTGTGAAAGCTCTAACATTCAAGGAAATTGACTTGTGTCGACAGTTAATTCTCCTGAAAATCAACCTCAGTTTGAACCATAGTTATTAGTTGTTAACTAAAGTGAGAGATGATTAGCTGATTAATTGCATAAATTGCAGCTGATTCCACAAAACCATGTTTTCTTTTTTTTAAGAAATAAAACATTTATGCAAATTTACAATTAAAAGACAAAATTAAATTTGTATTTCCTCTATGTAGGAAATAAGTCTGTGTCAGCCATATTAAAGTTACTTAATTGGTGTTGATCACTTCTGTTTGTGTGGAGTTTGAATGTTTTATCTTAAGATGACATTTATTCCTTTTTTTTGTCATTTATTTGTCAGTGTCGTATAAAAAAACACATGAATCTGTTGAGCCTGAAAAAATTTTTCCTATCGCTTAATCACTAACTTTTGAGGGTCTATTAAAAAAAGTAATAATTAAAAAACATTCATGGGAGAAATTAAACTATGCAGACCTCCATCCAGGGTCAAATACAAATTTTAATTAAAAAATTAAACAAACACAACATGATTTTTAAATTTGATTTAATAAATACTTTTTTTGTAACAAATTAATAAAAAGCTTCAGTGACAGATTTTATTTTTGTTTTTTAACTTTTTTTCTCTTTCCATTTTAAATAACCCTGAGGTTTATTTTTTCTGTTTTTACTTAACTGCTATGATTTAGCAAAATGATTGAGAATGACAACACAATCCTTGACAATTGATAGTTCTGCAATATAACAGTCCAAATGACTAAAGATACGACAATATTTTAAAAAAAAATGTTGCACGTGGGAATAAGACACTAGTTGAGAAATTTTAAAACGAAGCATTTTGTAAAATTGACCAAAAAAGAAACCTGAATAGTCAAAAAAAGTTACCTGAAGTAAAAGTTTTAAATTGTTCTGTTTTGAGTTAGTAAAATGTCCTAAAGTGAACAAATATTTGTTCCTATACACAATATATTCCAAAACAACTTTTATTCATTTTTATATTGGGCTTTTTTGGAGAAAATGTTAAATTGTGTTGTTTTTCCTGCACGTTTGAGCTAAAAATCCCAAAATTTGGTTAACATAAAAAAGAAGAAAATGAGGTCATTGTTTTTTACTTTCCATTTCTTAAAGCATGTCCAATGCAAAACATTAGCTATTTTAATCTGTTTCTTTTTGTACTTGACTATTTCCTTCACATACTGGTTTACTGCTAGATAGTAATCTGCTTTTTAACTTCTGGTCATCAAAGGTGCACAGATAAAGGTTTTTTTTAGCA
>NC_050516.1:3147526-3150702 GCF_002922805.2 Oryzias melastigma | reverse complement strand
AAAAAAAAAAAAACTCATTTGCACATTACTATATCACAACACTTTCTTAAATCAAATCAATCTTTATTTATAAAGCACTTTTCCTACATAGCAACACAACTTTCATAAAGAAACTTGAATGTTGCAGGTTAAACTTTTAGATGTTTTGGGCTTAAAGTTTTTAAGGTTGAGTCATAAAAGTTTAAAAAATTAATTTTTGCTTATCTTAGAGTCAACCTTTTTTTTATAAAAAATGTTTAGATAAAAAAAGACAGAATATGAACAATAATTGAGTAAACAATAATTATAGTTACAGCTTTTGTTTTCAAAATGATAATTTAGTAAGTAGTAATATTAATCCAATAATAGGCTTCATAAAATGTCATAAAATGTGCATTATTGGAATTCAAAGTAAAATTATGAAATTATTTATTAAATCATTAACAAGCATTTGCAGCAAATTACCATATGTGAGCTCAAGATGATGCAATATGAGGCTATTTATTATAGAAATGATGTTCATATAATCATAGTACAACAAAATGTAAAATAGTAAAACACGAGCATCATAGTTTAGCACAATAATGCAGATGAATGACCTACTAAAACAGTTTTTTTGGTGTTTTTAATAAGTTTTGCTGCATTTTTTTGATGGAGGACATATATAAGGACATTTTTTATTATTAATATTGTACACTTATGAGATACGGGTGATGCTGTAGTCCTAACGCCACACTCTGTCAGAGGTGTCAAACTCTGGGCTTGGAGCGCCGGGCGGCCTGCTGTTGGTTTGCTAGAAATCCTGTCTCATCTGCTGCTGATTACCTGGATCAGGTGTGTTTGGCCAATAAGGAGCTTCGATGGCAGGTTGGTTGGAAATGACGTAGGACAGCGGCCCCCGAGGTCTGAAGTTTGACACCCCTGCATCTAGTTGTTCATGCTAGTATTGGCTCCTTACTGAACGTGTGTGAATGCTGCACAGATGGGGTGTCTGACTGTCTGATTTCCACACATCTGCGTCTCAGCTACTTCATCCTCACTTCTTTAAGTGTTTACTACGACACAGAAAAATATGCATGAACATTTTCTCCCTACAAGTTAATTGCAACCTTGATATTTCATGAGAGTCATTTGCGTTCAAGTTTGCCCAATATTTTACCCTCAGTCAGCCTGTATAGTTGTGACTAAGTCTTAAAGGTCTAAACAAGATCAAAGATGTGTTTTAAAAAAAAAAAAAAATCCACTAAACATCAGTTGTCTTTGTTTTCCTGAGTAGCTTTTATAAAGTTGGAGGTTCTGAGCTTTTTTGCATCCATGTTCTGCTGATAGTAAATTTTGACTTTTACTGTGTGGATGAAATGAGATTATTTGGGTTAATTTTTCACTGCATCCCCGATAACAGTGACACTAGCTCTACCTGCCAAAAAAACATTTTTTCTTCAGTTTTTCGTCTAAGAAATGCTTTGTTTGTGGGGAAATTCAAAAGTTTGAAAGGTTTGCTGCCTCGTCTTATCATCTATGTGACACTTTCCACCTGCTGCCCGAGCGAGGAAGTTAAAAAAAAAAGAAAAAACAAACAGTTGAGACAGCAGAGGAAGCTCACGTGCAGAAAGGTCACCATAAAGTGGAGCCTCACTCGAGTGATGGGCCACTTTCTGAGACGACTCCTGCCTCACACGCCTGCACAATCCACCCGTGAACATCTGCACACCTTTCAGGTAAGACGCACAAAACCCTCCCCAATGCTGGGAGGAAGAGTTGATGTTTCTCTTAGTTTTTTTTTTACCTCTTTTTTTGTTGATCCTTAAGTAAAAGTTTCTGACTCAGTTTTTTAAAATCTTCTATCATGTCAAAGCTTGAGATTAAAGCTGGGATTTTCAGTAAATACTGTCATTCTCCAGCCATGTTGTGAATGTGCGCTCATAAGCCCGTAATGATGCGCTCTGCGTCCCCGCCGGCGATTCATCAGCAGCTGTAAATCAACCCCTGAAGAAGAAGAAGAAGTAGTAGCGGCGGAAGCGCTCCTGAATGCAGCGCCGCGTTTCTCATGCTGCGCGTCTAAACGCATTTAATCCCCAAAAGAAAAAAGGTCCCCAAAAGGTTTCCTGTGTGCGCTCCGAGTCAAAAGTACAAGCTCCTACAGGACTAAGGTGTGTTCGGCTAAATGCTGACGGCTTTTGTGGGGAGGAATGTGGCCAGTTTCTTTTGTTTCATTGTTCCCATATTTCTGCTCTCATAACAGCCTCTGGATTGTTTGCCTGACTCGACATGATGGAGTGGTTCTATTGCAGATTTTTTATTTATTTTTTTTCCTCCTTGAAGGAAAAAAAAAGTGATCCGGTCAAGCTTTCAGATTGATGTTTCCAGCAGATTTGCATAGTTTTCAGCGCACACAGATGTTGACTGTTCGGAAAGACTGAGAATAAAAGTACAATCGACTTGTTCTTTTTTTTTTTTTTCCTTCGTCAGCCGATTTGTTTATTTCAGCGCAGATGGAGAGAATTGACAAACAGCCTTTATACACGGGGGGATCTGGACGCTCAAATAAAAACATGCAAGCTTCCTGGGTCATTTACATGACTTTTCCCTACTCTGACACAACACTATGTTGTCTTTTTGTAAACAAAAACTTCTCTGCTAGTTTATTTTAGATGTTTGCATAGTTTTTGTTTTTATTTAGTAGGTGAGTTGCTGACTTTGGCTTCAGATTAGACTCTAGAAATCAAACTTCAGGTCAAAAATGGAAAATATTCATTTGTTTCTGCTCCACTGATATTTTTTGGCATTCAGATAAGAACTTTTTTTTTTTCTCATGTTTTGATTGTTTCTCCTGTGTTGTAGTTTTATCATGAGCTCAAGTGCAACACAATTGAAGGAGAAACCACCCAGATAAAGTTCTGCCTGTAGTGTCTGAGCGCTTTATCGGCCTATCACTTACAAAAACAAAGAGCCCTGCAGGCTCAGAACAATGCTCAACCTCCTGTCCAAACGTTCAAACTCAAATTCAGGGATATTTCAGTTATAATTCTAAGAGGCACGGCCACGACTGCAAGAGATTCAAACATCCTCAATGATGAGACACGAGAGAAAAAGAAGTGTTCTTTATAGCTAATCTTTCATTTAGCCCGGCCACAAAATATGATTCAATAATTTAACAACATTAGATGTGTCAATACTTTAATATTTTATGGGCCAAG